>NW_004525019.1:204648-219191 GCF_000260255.1 Octodon degus
GGAAACCAGCGCCATCTTGTAGGCGCGGTCCTTCGCAGCTCTCCACACATTATATCTGTCCTAACTATTTCACATACACAGATGGAAAATGCTCCTTCATTTGTATATGCATTTTTGTATAGTTTTGTTAGAGATGGGTATTCGATTGCAGTTTCAATATAGTACGTGAGTGAATTCAGTAAACTAATCAGATATAGTCCAGTAATCCATAATAGTACTGGGTTATCCATAGGACTGGCAATGTCAGAATTTGTTGACTTGAGCCCTTTACAGATCAGCACATTAATATAGCTTTACTTTGTACCTCCTTATTAAAGTTTTCTGCTAGATGGCTGAGACCAAGATAAAAGAAGACATATACAACAAGAAATGTAACTTTTGTATCTGGAAAGATCAGTGAAATCCCCACAGGATTTACCCTGAAATTGTATACAGCAGTTTGTAGATACTTTGTCAGTGTCAGGCATGTGGATGTATCTTGGTCATTGCTTGATCAATTTGCTGTCTGTGAACGCTTGAGAGAATGTTTTGTCTCCATGTGACTCCACTTAGGCACACTCAACATCATAGATCATTTTTATCTTTGGCCCCATAATCTCATTGATCAGAAAATTTGGGACATCATTGAGTTTAAAGATGTTACAATACAAGTTCTTTTATTTCCTGAGTCAGCATTGAACTTGAAAGGCTAGGGTCAAAATGTTGACTGTCCTTATTTTTTCATTTTTTCCCTTTATTTTGAAATGGGAATTCATGTTTATTTGATGTACATCAGAAGAATTATCATGAAACATGCTCAAGAAGAGTTGCATGCAATTTTTTAAAAACTGCTTTGAGCCTTATTTTCAATTCTTAAAAACAGAGAGAAAAATATAGTCACAGAAAGGGAACAAAGAAATCAATTCAAGTTTAGAATAGGTTACTATTTTGGAAAATGAGAAGAGTGAATATTTTGGAAAATGAGAAGAGTGACGGCAGGAAAGAGGAAAAAATGGGTCACAACAGGAAAATTATGGCATTAACTCCCTGTTAAATATAAACGGCTATAAGAAGCAAGATATTTTAAAGGTGAACTTTTCTTCATTAATTTTGTTGAGAAACAGGTAGTAATGAGACATTTTGAAAACGGAATAGTAAGACAGTCACAATAATTAATACATTGCATAGTATTATCTTCATAGCACAAGATGTTGTCTCCATGTGACTCCCCTTAGGTACACTCAACATCATTGATCATTTTTCTCTCTGGCCCCATAATCTCCTTGAACAGAAAATTTGGGACATCGCTGAGTTAAAGGATGTTACAATACAGGTTCTTTTATGTCCTGAGTAAGAACATACAAGCCATAGTACAAGATGCATACATGATATTCTGTCCAAATACTATTAGTACAAATCTCATTGAATTGAGAGAAAGTAGCTGTATATCTATTCTATTTTTTATATAGAGATACAAAATGGTCCTTCATTTGTAGCCCCCTTTTTCATTTAGTTTTGTCAGAGATGGGTATTCCATTGCAATTTAAATATTGTAGGTGCATGAATTCAGCAAAATAATCCAATATAGTCCAGCAGTCATAGTGGGTTATCTGTAGGACTGTGCAGACCTCAAAAGTCATCTCTGAAATTGTTGAGCTCTAGACCCTGTTCCCTGCTCTAGCTTGACTGTCTTGTAACCCTTTTTCTCAATTTTTTGGTATTTAAACTTAAGTTGTTAACCCTCCAGAGGAGAAGCTTAATGATATTATTAACCTAGAACATAAGCAGTTGAGGTTAACCTCACTATCTGTCTGAATATCAAACATCTTAGCACGGAACAAGTATTTTTCCATCAACTCATGATATGTTAAAATTTAAAAACATACAGTATGTGAAGAAAAATAAATATTTTTTTAAAACCTTGGAGTAAACAATTATATATTTTTATAGGGAAATTATAAATCTAACCGTATGCAGCATTGTAGCAGGACAGTCCTATGACATATTTTTTTCCTTGTCTCTTCATTTGTTACCCTTTAAAAAAAATTAAAACTAACATTTACTTCAGAGACAATATAGCGGTAATTTATATGACATTGCAAGTAGTATGTATTTAGAAGAACAGAGTGAGAGGCATTCCAAGCATGACTCTACTATTGCATAGTACAATTTAGTGCAGTTGCTCAGTTCACAGGTAACACCATATGTAGTTACTCAGGGTGAGAATCATGCCAATTAATGGCTAGTTTCAAAAACGTGCTGAAGATTCTCAGGATCATTTTTTTTTTTAAGAATCGTGTGCTTATAAATGTATGATTTTGCACCAGTCATGTTCCCTAGCTTTTCTCCTTGATCTCTCTTCATTGTTTAATCCTTGAGTTCTCACTTTAATTTTTTTTTTTCAGAACTGGGTCACTTTACTTTTAATTGTATTATACCTTTCTCTGTTTATTTGTTCTTTTCAGTTCTTACACTAGGGAGATTATATAATATTTATACTTGTGGGTCAGGCTTGCTTCACTTATGAGCATATTTTTCTTTTCTTTTTTTCTTTTTTGTAGTAACGGGGATTGAACTCAGGTCCTTCACTTGCCCGGGAAGTGCTTATTCCACTGAGCCATCTCCACGGCCCCTATGAGCATATTTTTCAAGTAGCATCCATTTAGAAATAAAACCTTCCATTTTATCATTCTTTATAGCTGAGTAATATTCAATTGTATAAAAATATCACATCTTTGTTGTCCATTCCTCATATGATGGGCATTTTGGTTTTTTCCAGGATAGGTATCACAAATAGTGCTACTATAAACATAGGTACATATATATCACTGTGTTATGCCATTTTCAGTTTGTGTGGGAAAATTCTCAGTAGGGGGATAGCTGGTTTGAATGGAGTTTCCAGTCCTAAGTTTTTAAGGAGTATCCACACTGATTTTCATAATGGTTGCAGCAGTCTACATTCCCTCCAGCAATAGAGAGGGGTTACTTTTTCCCCACACCTACACCAACATTTCTTGCTGGGTGATGTCTTCATGATAGCCATTCCTTCTGGGGTGTGATGGTATCTCAGTGTTTTCATTTGCATTTCACAGTGGGCTGTCAATGTAGAGCATTTTTTTCATATATTTATTTGCTTCTCTAATTTCATCCTCTGAGAAGTTTTTGATAATCTCAGATATCCATTTCTGGATTGGGTCCTTAAATTTGGGGGCCCTCATGTTTTTCAGATCTTTATAAACTCTAGAGAGTATACCTTTGTCTGAGTGACTATTGGTTAAGTTTATTTTTTTAATTCGTGGTTGTCTTTTCACTTTGTTGGTAATTTGTTTTGAGGTGCAAAAACCTCTTAATAAGAAGAGGTTCCCATTGTTGATTTTATCAAGTATTACCCGTGCAATTAGATTTTTGTTCATGAACTCTTTGTCTACTCATATGTCTTCAAGAATTCCTCCTATTTTCTCTTTCAAGAGATTCAATGCTTCTGTTTTAATGTTTAGATATTTAATCCATTTTGACCTTAGCTTAGCGCATGGTGATAGATCCAGTCAAGTTTTACTTTTTGGCATGTGGAGAGCAAGTTTTTTCAGAACCATTTGTTAAAGAGGCTATCTTTCTTCCAGTAAACTTTTTTGGACAATTTGTCAAAGATAAAGAGGCAGAGTGTGTTTGTAGACACTTCTGCATCTTCTCATCCATAGCACTGAGCGTCGGGTCAATTTTGTTGCCAATACCATGCTGATTTCATTACAGTAGCTTTGTAGTATAATTTCAAGTTGGAAATTGTAATGCCTTCTGCCTTGTCTTTGTTGCCCAGGATTGCCTTTGCTATTTTACGTCTTTTCTGATTAAAAAAAAATAGGAATGATTTTACTAGGTCTGTGAAATATGTTCATGATATTTTGATAAGGATTGCATTAAATCTGTACATCAATTTTGGGCATTTGGCCATCTTCACAATGTTGGTTGTACTGTCCAGGAGTAGTCTTTTCATTTTCTAGCATCCTCTTGGATCTCTCTTTTCAGGATATTGTAATTTTGATTGTATAGATCTTTGACTTCCTTACTTAGATTAATTCCAAGGTATTAAATTTTCCATGGTGCTATTGTAAAAGGTACTGTTTCTCTAATTTTCGTCTCAGTGTGTTACTTATCTGTCCAGACAAATGCGACTGACTTTTGTGTATTGACCTTGTATCCTGCTATGCTACTGAATTTATGTATTAATTCTAGTAGCTTATTGGTGGTGACTGTTGTGTCTTCCAATTAAAGTATCATGTTATCTATAAATAGTGATAGTAGAACTTCTTCTTTTCCTATTCTCATTCCTCTTGTTTCTGTCTCTTTTTTAATGCTTCAAGTAATGATCTACAGTAATGCAGATGAATAAGAGTGGTGATATTGGAAATTTTTGTCTGGTACCAGATCTGAGAGTAAAATATTTGAGTTTTTCCCCGTTCAGAATTATGTTAACCAATATGTAGTCATAGATGACTTTTATCAGATTGAAGTTGAGGCAATCTATTTCAATTTTCTGTAGGACTTTGAACATGAACGAATGTTGGCCTTTGCCAAAAGCCTTTTCTACATTGACTGAGATGATCATGTGGTTTTTGGATTTGACTCTATTGATATAGTGTATCACATTTAGATAATTTTCATATATGGAACCATCCTTGCATTTGTGGGATGACTCCTACATGGTCACGGCGTTTAACCTACTTCATGATATGTTGTATTATATTTGGTAGGATTTCATTGAGGACTTTTACATCTATGTTCATGAGGGATATTGGGCCTGTAGTTCTCTTTTGTAATTGTGTCCTTCCCTGGTTTTGGTATCAGTATTAATCTTGCCTCAAGGAATGATGTTGGTAGGATTGCTTCCTTTTCAATTTCATTGAAGAATTTGGGGAGTATAAGGAATATATCTTCTGTAAATTTCTTGTAGAATTCAGGTGTGAATCCATCAGGACCTAGAATTTTCTTTGTCAGTAGATTTTTATTACATCTCGTACTTCATTTACTGTTATTGGGTTACTGAGAATTGAAACATCTTCTTGATTCAGTTTTAGAACTTTGTACCTTTTTAGAAATCTATCCATTTCTTCTGTGTTTTATAGTTTGTAAGAGTAAATATTCTCAAATAGCTATTGATAAACTTCTAAATTTCTACTTTGTCTGTGGTTATTACGTCTGTTTTTTTCCTTATTGCTTGTATTTGAATTTTATCTTCCCTCTTTTTGATGAGGTTAGCTAGGGGCTTATTAATTTTATTTAATTTTTCAAAGAACCAGCTTTTTGATTCAATACTTCTTTGAATGGTTTTCTTCAACTGGATTGAATGAATTTCCCCTCTAATCTTTTTGATTTCTTCCCATGTTTGATTGTTGGGTTTGTTTTGCTCTTCTTTTTCCAGATCTCTGGACATGCAACATTAAGGTGTTTATTTGTTCCCGTTCTGTATTCCTAATGTGTGAGTTCACAGCAATACATTTCCCTCAAAGTAATGCTTTCATTGCATCCCCTAAAGTCTGATAAGTTGTGCCCGACTCTTCATGGAAATGCAGATATTTTTCAATTTCTTGTTTAACATCATCTGTGACCTATTGGTTGCTGAGTATGGTGTTGTTTAATTTTCATGTATTTATGAGGACTTTCTGGTTTCTTTTGTCATTTATTTCCAGTTCCCTTGCACTGTGGTCAGATAATATGCATGGGATAATTTCTGATTTCTTCCATATACTTGAGCATGACCTACGGATTAGTATGTGCTCTATTTTAGGAAAGTATTCATGTGCAGCTGAAAAAAAAATGTATGTATTCTGCTGTGCTTGGCTGAAAGCCTTGTATATGTCTACTAAGTCCATTTTTCCATGTTCTGATTCAGTTCTACTACTTATTTGCTAATTTTTATCTGCTTGCCCTATCTTTTATGGACAACGGATGTTAATTTCTCCTGTCTAGTTTGCTGTATTGGATATTAGATTTTTCATGTCCATTAAGATTTGTCTTATATTGTTGGGTGCTCCTGGTTTGGAGTTGAGACTCTCTGAGAGCAGGATTTCTACCTTTGCTTTTTCTGAGGTCCTCGGATGTGTAGTATTGTTTTTGATCCTTTGACTTTCAGCCTATGGATTTCTTTATGAGTTAAGTGTGTTTCTTGTATGCAACATATTGTTGGATTTTGTTTCCTAATCCACTGTGCCAATCTGTTTCTAATTGTTGAGTTGAGCCCATTTCTATTGATGATTATAATGGGGATATATTGACATGATTGACGTGTTACTTACCTGCTGTTGTTCAGTCCTTTTCCTTCTGTGTTTTATGGTTGGCCCTATTTAGTGGGTTCCTTCTCTTCTCATTCATGGAGTGCTGGTCATTTTCACCCCTATCTAAAATGTCTTTTAGTAGTCTGTGTAGGTTTGGCTTTCTCGTACTCAAATTCTTTTATTGATCTTTGTCATGGAAGTACTTCATTTCTCCAACAAACTTGAAATAGAGTTTTGCAGGGTATAGTAGTCTTTGCTGAAAATTGTTTTCATAGATGACTTGAAGTACTCTGCTCCATGCTCTTCTTTTTTTAAATTTTATTTATTTATTTATTTATTTATTTATTTATTTATTTATTTATTTATTTATTTATTTAGTGTGTGTGTGTGTGGCCAGCTCAGCCCACCAGAGGGTGGGGCTTGCTGGCATGTGGTGCTGGGGGATTGAACCGTGGTCCCTGTGCTTTGCTTAGCTTAGCTTGTTCTAAATAGGTGCTTTAGACCACTGAGCCATCTCACCAGCCCCAAAGGCAGAAAGTTTTTTTTGTTGTTGTTGTTCCGAACGCCTTCAGGGCATGATTGGTTCACTTGAGTTGTGGGGATCAAACCACAGCAACCTGAGCCTGACTGCTTTGTTGAAGCAACCACTTAAAGAACTAAGCTAAGGGGGAGGCCCCCTCCATGCTCTTCTTGACTTCATGGTTTGTGAAAAGAAGTCTGCCATTATTATGATCCTTTATATGTTATCTGTTTCTTTTCTCTAGTGGCTTTCAGTATAGTGTTCTGGTGCTGGGTTTCTGGGATCTTGAATATTATGTGCTTCAGTGTTTTTTGGTTGCTTTGATGTTATTTTAAGTTTTGTATGCTTCAGTTAATTGAATATCAGATTGTTTCAGCGTATTTGGAATGTTCTCTGCTATTACTTCTTCCCATATTCTTTTTATATTAGTTGTATTGACTCCTTCTTTCTCATTAATGCCTATTAGTCTCATGTTGTTCATCTTTGAATCAGTTTTGCAGGTGGGCAATTATTTTTTCCTGGATTCTAGTTGTTTTTAAGAGATCTTTTCTTACCTTTTCACTGGCTGCAATGGCATCTTCAAGATCTGAAACTCTATCTTTACTTTCACTCATATGGTTTTGCAAGCTTATGATTGAGATTTTACAATCCTCTATATTTCTTTGACTCTTCTCCATATGGTCTATTTCCTTCCTATACTGGTCATTGAAGGATTTTATCATTTTTCTCATCTCCTCTGTGTTTTATCAGCATCTTCTTGAGAAGCAGTTACTAATACTTTCATTAAAGTTATCCTTTCTTTTTTTCCTCAAGTGATTATTTCTGATCTGATTTCCTCTATATGTTTCTGCATTTGATTCTTTACTTCAAACAATATTAATTCAGTAATTTCATTTTTCATTTCAGAAGTTATGTCTGATGTTAGTTCCTCTATACCTTTCTTCATTTGTTTCTGTTTCTTTCTTTCAGATGTTATTAATTCAGACATTTCAGGTGTATGATTCCATATTTCTACTGTGACAGTATCTTCTGCAGTTGTTCTGGGTGGGCTCATGTCCTGAGATTTCATTTTGCTCTTTCTCTTTGTCATTTTATATAGCACCATCCTCTTACCTTTGGTGTAGAGCTTTGGTGCAATTATAACCTTAGCACCTACCAAAATTCTGGTGCTGATCTATGAAGTTTGAGTTCATACATTTGTGCCAGGCTTGGGTCTTGTTGCTGTGCTCAGTTTCTTCCTATTGCAACCATTGAAAGTGAATTTGTCTTGCCCTTCTGGCAAGATGTTCTCCTCCTTGATTCTCTGGGTGTTTCTAGCCCCTAGACTCTCTGCAGGCACTTCAGCTGCAGAGTTTCACCCCATACCTGTCGGCGAAGCCTGGGCTTTTCTGCACTTGTTCAGAGAGCAGGACAGAAGTACTTACTCACACGTTGGCCTGGAGTGGGTCAGGAGGGTTCCCATAGGCAAAGGGGAGCATCTATACTCTCCCACACACTTGCTGTGCCTGCTCTTCGGTTGGGTCTGGAAGGGTCCAGGGGGTGCTAGGGAGTGAAGATTGTCTCTCACGCACTGGCCGGGCATGAGCTTGTGAGGTATCTGGAGGGGTCCTGAGATTGTAGTGGAAGTTCTCACTCACAGGTGGGGCCTGGGCTGGGTCTGAATGTGTTCAGGGGGTGCAAGGGAGCATGGAAGCTTTCCCACACGCTAGACAAGTCTGGACTTAGGCTTTGTCTCAAGGGGTCCCAAGAGTGAGGCAGAATTTCTCATTCACGCTCTGTGTTTGGGCTGGGTCCAGAGGGGTTGAGCGGGTGCAGGGGAGCACAGAAGCTTTCCTATACACTCCCCTGGGATGGGTTTGGACTGGGTCTGGAGGAGAACATAGCAGAAGTTCTCACTTACATGCCAGACTTGGTTTTCATCTGGAGGGGTCCTGAGAGTGCAGCGGAAGTTCTTATTCACAAGCCAGGCTTGGGCTGATTCCACAAGCGTTCAGCTGGTGCAAATTAGCCAGAAAGTCTTCCACATACAAGCCGGGCCTGGGCTTGGGCTGGGTCTGCTATTCAATTCTTTCTTCAAGGTGATAGTTTTGTGAGCCATTTCTAAAAATATTACCCTTTAACAGTTGGCAGACAGAGCCACTTGTTGTGACCAGCTAAACAAAGAACATTTTGGTGTGATCAGGAATGAAATTAAATTTCATATATCAGAGACTGAAGCTCAGGTGTAGACTAAGGCGTAAGTGAGTACACTTTATATGTGCTTCTGATATGCCATGAGATTTCCTTTCTCCTCTTCACTCTTCTAGGCAGAGAACACAGGGAGATGCTTGCTGCATTTCCGGACATGGCAAAAGAGAAAATGCAGGCTTTTGTTTACCTTTATATTCACTTGTAATGACTCCAGTCCTAAGCTTTTTTGTTCACAGGTTTGTTGTTTGTTTTGTAAATGATTTATTCCAGATTTTTGTCTTGGTCAGAGATGCCACTATATTACCTTGGTGTATGGCCAACCACCATCTTGTCTTCTTTATAACTATGTGTAACTTTTACTTGGACTTGCACCATCAGCCTCTGCCATGTTTATCTCTTATCTTCCTTCCTTCCTTCCTTCCTTCCTTCCTTCCTTCCTTCCTTCCTCCTTTCCTTCTTTCTTTCCTTTAAATAACTGACCTTGTGAGCTAAGTCTCTGAAATAATGTTATGGAGACAAAGAGGAGACTTTTTCTTTATGCACAAAAAGTAAAAATACTGTATTATTTTTTAAGGATTTATGCAATTTGTGGGTTCTGGCTATGTGTGTTTGTGGGTGCGGGGGTCAGGGTAGGGGATGAAAGCCTGCAGCAATGCCAAAGGCCTGATTCCAACCGAGAGGGCCTTTCCAGTATTACCCAGCTTGGAAGTGGGAGAGGAAATGAAAAATATATTAAAAAGCGTGTAGATTTTAATAGTGTACCAGCAATACTCTGTTCCAAGACCCTGACTGAAACAATTATTACCTGGTTTATATTCTTTCCTAATTAAATTCAGATACATTGAAAACTTATGCCTTAATTCTGAACTGAATATCTAGTTAAAGTAACTATGAATGCAAAAATAACTAAAAAAGAAATAAAAAAGAAAATACAGCCATGCCAACTCTTAGCATTTCTTCTATCAAGAGTAAATAGGAGAGATTTCTTTCCTGTAAGCTTTTCTAAATGCACATAGCTAAACAATTTCAGTGAAATGGTTAAAAGGATTTTGCTTGTGCAAGTTCTG
This sequence comes from Octodon degus, assembly GCF_000260255.1. Lineage (NCBI taxonomy): Eukaryota > Metazoa > Chordata > Mammalia > Rodentia > Octodontidae > Octodon > Octodon degus. The sequence continues at coordinate 214,674 of NW_004525019.1, forward strand.
CCATTACCTCATGGGAATTTGAGCTAGGTACAACCAAGAGATTGTCCATCCCCCTCTCTAATGAGGTTAATGGGTAGAAAACAAATCTCCAAATGTAGAAAACAAATCTCCTGAGGGAGGGACACTATACTGTATTCTGTGGTAAAATTATAGAAGCAGAACTCTGAGATTCTTGGATACAGATTTCTATCTAGGTTTTCTAAGCCATATTGTGGGCCCCCTGTGAACTTCAGATCCCTTATGTGTGGGATGCTGTGTTAAGAACCAGATGCTTAAGTGTCTCCCGTCTCTCTCTCTCTAAGTCCCTAGATAACCAAATAGGAAATACATTGGATTTCGTCGTCACACAGATTTCATAGATTTTTTTTTTCACAAAGCCATATATTTGATGAATGGGACAGGTTTCATCCTGACAGTTTAAACAAAACAACTTATCTAATATTGTAATAAGGACTGGGTTCAATATGAACCGGAAGGTAGCAAAAGATGGGTACAGTGTGGCACTCTATATCCAATTATAGCATTTCTGCTTGAGATATGAAAAGTGAAGTGAAATGTCTTATGTTTAAGTTTTTAAAATCTATATTGAAGGAAGTGCTCAAGAACCATGAGGAGGATCCTGTTTTGGAACCTACATTTCTCTTTCAAGGGAGATGTGGATGTCTGATTTCCAGGTTATTCTGGGTCACCACACTAAATCAGGCTTCTTCTTCAGTTGAAGATGTATAGGAGGCTAGAAACCATGCAAATGAACAAGATGCCTTAAAAAGAAAGGGATACCTTACTAGAGCAGGTATTCTCCCTCTAATGGAGAGAAATGTGTGCTAAAATTCATATGACAGCTCCAACTATGGGGATGAAAGGATACATTAAAAAGTCTATTAATTATGAGAAAATGAATGGGTTATTAGAGTGCTGAAGAAAGTCTAGCTTTGTTTCATAAATGTACACCAATATAGATCCATCTTATAGGGAGAGACACTAATGTGAGAGGTCCAAAAGGGAAAACACTTCATTTCTCAATCAGCCCCAAATATTTTCCACAATGTAAAAAAATTAAAAATGGAAACTTAGACATTATAAGTCAATTGTTAGACCTGGCCTTCACTGTGCTGAGCAATTGGCACCTGGGGGAGAAACAGAAGAAGAAAGGTTAGGATTATAAGTATTGCCATTGGTAATCCTTTAAACCCACCCAGGATATCTAAGTAAAAGCCAAGAGGCAAACAAGGAAAGGATTCCCATTTCAGTTCAAGAAAACTCGATACTAGACATAAGGTTTCACCAAGACTTACCTGAGACCTGTTCTAAATGTGTCAGCTGATACACCTGACTCTTGGCACTGGATATCTGACTTCCTATAATAAGAAAGGGGCCAGGACAGCCAATATCCTTATGTCCTGCTTTGGTGATGGAAGAAGCCGAAAAGACTCTGCAGTGCCCCCATTAACTAATATTCTCACCTTCTTTGAGGAACCCTGAGTGGTCTTGGATGTCACAAGTCAGCCAACTCACAGGGCTGGGGAGATGGGTCAGTGGAATAAGTGTTTCCCTGGCAAGTGCAAAGGCTTGAGTTCAATCCCTGGTTCCACCAAAAAATAAAAATAAAAAACAAGTCAGCCAACTCAATTTTTATAGAGATAAAGGCAGCTAGTCTGTTTTGATTTCCTTTTCTGGAAAATTCTCCTCCAAGTCTCTGGCTATAGTTGGGGTGAAGCAGACCCCTAGCCAGAGATTCTTTACTCTTTCCCTGATGTATGACTTTGAAGATTAAACGCTTAATCATGAGTTTGTAACTGTCCAACAACATCCAACTCCCTTGATAGAAAGATATTTATTAACAAATCTGTAGCCAATTTTCAAGTTCAGCTAAGGATGACGTAGATTTTACTTGCTGCGACTATAGGAGGTCTCTCTCACTACATTAGCCAAATAAATCCCACTGACATGGTATAAGGGAAGACTTCATAGGGGAAATTCAGCTACATTAGTAATTATAGCACTGAAAGACCCCAGCCAGTTTATTAACCAAAATCAGTATCCAATCAAGGACGAGGTATAAAAAGGCTTCCAGCCTGTCATAGAAAAGTTCTCAAATATAGCTTTTTGAAAACTCTCAGTCCTCTTGCAATATACCCATTATCCTTCTTAAAAAAGCACTCAAAGGATTACAGGATTGTACAAGACCTTTTGGAAATGTAGAGAGACAACCAAACCTAAAAGTAAATGTTGATAAAACTCTGCAGAGACATTGGAGTCCTGGCTTTGAATGCTGTCAATGGCACTGAGGATGGTTCATAATATTTCTCAAATGGAGCTAAGTTTGAGTCCATTTAATGTGTCACACAGAAGGTCATTTCTGTCCTATGATATGATAGCCAATGCAGAGACTATGATAAAATATCTCATGAATCTGTTGGTCCAAATACAATAGACCATCCAAATGTATAATAACAGATAGTCTTATCAACTTCTGATCCAGGGGGACTACCTAATATCCACCCTGGAGAACAAATGTTTGCAAAACATGGACCTAATGAATATCAGCAGAATTGTTAAAGCCAAAATGCAAAAGACCTGGATCGTACTGGCAATTAGACATTATCTGAATGTGACCATATAGAAGATTTTAAAAATACGTTTTCCCTAAGTGACAGATTTAGAGGTTAGATTAAAGCCTTTCCTGTCCATGCAGAAAAGACTACAGAGGTAGTAAAGGTGGCTCTTAAAAGCATAACCCTTTTCAATGTCTCACTGCAGTAAAAGTGTCAGAGATAGGTAATTGGATTCATCTTTTTAGAATAATGCTCTTCACACTTGAATTGTCTAAAGGACAATATGATTCAAAAGAAAAAGGTAGTCCTGTGAACCTCTACAAGACTTAAAATTTCTCCCTAAACAGGAAAGCTTCACTACTGTCACAGATAAGTTAGGAAGAACTTGCTAAGCCCAAGGCTCTTCAGTTCTTGATAATTTGTCCAAAATATCTCTTTAATATATATTCTTCCCAACAGGAAGAGTAGAGCGCTGACCAGCTTTTCACATCATGACTAATATAGTTTCATTTTCTTTTTTTTTTTTTTTTTCATTTTCTTAACAAATAGAAAGTTCCACTCTTTTCTCATTATTTTCTGACAGGTTTTTATTTCCTAGACCCAGTCAAACAGCTACAACATCACAAGCTAGTCAGAGAGTAATAATTCCTAATAAGGATCAATGGCTCCTTTCAGCTTTAAGAAATTGTACAATAAAAACAATACCATTCATTAAGCATCCCATAATAATTTATAAGATTAACCTGTGACATGGGCAAATTATATAGGAGATATATTGTGGCAAAACTAGCCTGTTCAATGAGAGACATCTGAGAAATAGATATTAGGGTAATGTGAAGACTCCATAAGTAGGGGAGATAGCTCAGTAGAATAAGTGCTTGCCTGGTAAGTGCAAGGTATAGAGTTTAATCTCTGCTTCTGCCAAAAAAGCAAAATAAGACTCTATACATAGAACTTCTGAGACTTAGGAGATGTTTACAGCAACAGCATAAAAAGGATGAGCTATTATGGAAATGTGCTATGGTGCTTCAGTTTGTATGGTAGCTTTAACTGTTTCTCCTTTGTTGGGCGCACTTTTATTTTTGTTTTTATACTCTTTTTTTTCCTCTCAAGTTCACTCTACTGAGTTGATTATTGGCTCAATTTGTCCAATTCTAAATTTGAGTCCAGAAGAACCTGAAATACTATTGATAATTGAGCCATTTTTAAAGAAACTACCCTATAACTTCTTCGATTAAATAAGTATATTGTAGAAAAGACTTCCCATAGTCAACTTTTTATCTATGAAAGCAAAAATGCAAAATCCTAACTGAAAATTAGTATTAGAAAAATTTAATACTAAAAATTGATACAGCAATTGTAAAAGACCACTAGTCCAAACTTTAACACTTCAGTATGATTAAAATGGCTTTTTCCCTAGTGTCCTGAAACTTAGTAGCAGGTCAAGGATTAAAAATAAAATATAAGCCACACCTGATGACTTGAGACACTACTGTATAACATACTCTTTTGTCTGAGGAAGGCAGTGTGCAGAATCTCTGCACTTCCTATCTTTTTTGCACAGACTGAGGATCCCAAGAAGACCACTCTGCCGCAGAATGCCAGCATGTCCAGCAGATGTGGTCTACCTTCACTCATATCTTGTTGAATATTTGGCCATTTAACAAAATCCATATCTTTGAATTCTTTTTTTGTGCTTTTCAAATCCATTGTTACTTGTTTGAAAATGTAATGAATGCATTCTTCATGGAGATTTGGTTTGTGTATATAGCACATCTTAATAATTTTTCATCTACTTCACCTCCCAGGCTGTGTCCTCATTCCATCCCTTAGGTTTCTTTCTTTTGAAAAGTTATATCCTTATTCTTTATCTTCTTCTTCTTCTTCTTCTTCTTCTTCTTCTTCTTCTTCTTCTTCTTCTTCTTCTTCTTCTTCTTCTTCTTCTTCTTCTTCTTCTTCTTCT
>NW_004525019.1:219326-237402 GCF_000260255.1 Octodon degus
TCTTCTTCTTCTTCTTCTTCTTCTTCTTCTTCTTCTTCTTCTTCTTCTTCTTCTTCTTCTTCTTCTTCTTCTTCTTCTTCTCTTTTTCTTCTTCATGTATTAATGCAGAGTTCACAGGGTCTCACAGCACAAATCTGACTCGTGATTCTGTTTATAAGCTTCTCAAGAACTGGGGTTACAAGTGTGCACCACAACACCCAGTCTCAATCGTATCTCAGCTTGCTGCGAGGGGGGTGTCTGGCATGGCAGGCCAAGGTTGTAACCCCTAGAACCCTTACATCTGCTTAAGCAGGTACTTTAGTCTGCTAACTTGTCTGGCCAGCCCCTCTTTGTTCTTTGCATTATGTTGAGTTTCTCACTTAAAAGAATTCTCTTGACACCTGTGCTGGTACCTCTACCTCTATGTATTTTACTTAACATTATGGAATCAAAATGCACTTATTTGCCCACAAATTCTTCATTTATCCTTCTATAAGACAGATAATAACCATATTGAATAAGTGCCACACTTTGTTTGGTTCTTTAACTCATTTTATGAGTGAACAAAGTGTACAAATGAGTACACTTTTCCCATTTTTGTCTTTTGTATTGCTTAATTTCAGTTATCTGTCAAGGTTAAAGAATGATTAAGCCAATGGGTGGTATAAAGTATAACTCATCTCTGTTGTGCTGTTTATGTATGTCAGGACCAAAGTGCCAATCCAGCATGATCAAGTTTTCAATATTGTCACCAGTGCTATTTATAAAGGAAAACATGAACATTAACAATAATATGAGAACAAGCATACTTAAAAGCAAATGAAGCCAATAAGTAAATAAAAATAATACTGATCACAATGGAAAATAAATGAGAAAAATAATATATGATCATAAGTTAATAATTGACAATAAAAAAGCATGAGAAAATAACTAAAATGATACATCAAAATAACAAAAATTAAACTATAAAAAAATGAGAAAGAAAATCTAAACATGCCAAAAAACAACCAAAAGAAAAAGAAAAAAAGAAAAGAAATACCAGCAAAGTTCCTCCTCATCTAAGCACTAGAATAGGAAAGGCTTCTTATGCATCTAGTAACACTCTGATATTCCAGGACTCCAGGTATGCTCATAAAGTGGCATAGGTCAAGTCAGTTATAATTCCTCTCACCTTTCACCAAACAGATTGGTATTATGTGAAGATAGAGTTCAGCCCAGCATTTCCTGAAAGATGGTTAAAGGTCCATTTCAAAAATAGACCTGTATTTAGGTAGAGCTTTTTACATGCAACACAAGTTGTGCTGAAATTTAGAGGTGCTTGTAAGCTATACATTATACTTGAGGCCAGTTTCTGCACCAACTGACTGAACCACACTGTCTTCCTAGACCACCAGTTTGTGTGTTCAGGGACAAGATAAACATCAAATTGTTTATTTTTAATATTAACTGAATATATTAATAGGTTACAGTGTGTTGTTTTTATATCTGCATCTTGTAGAAAGATTCAAGCCAATCAGTAACATATCCAGCACCTAAGCAACTTCTCTTCATTATGCAAACAAAATTCCAGTTCAGAGTTCACTTTGCAGTTGAGGCAACATTAAGAAAGAGGATCAACTGTATTACTTTGGAAGAATAAGCCAAATTTTGGGTTTGTCTCTAGTGTGGGCTTGATTTGGAAGAGATTTTAGTTTATGGGTTTATGGGGAGAATCAGGCATATTTTCAATCTGATGACTCATAGAACAGTTTAGTATGTATGATATTGGCAACACCCTTATTACCCAAACCTGAAATATAGCTTTGTGACTTTGCCCCTGTCATGCTTGTTCTCTCTTCATTGTGAAATATAGTAACAAAGTTTAATTGTACCTATCAGGACCTTATATCCTCATAAAATCTTTATTGTGTATCCATTAGTTTTAATTAATTAATTTATTTTTTTGTGACAAGGTCTCAGAAGAATAAAGGGGATGAATCTGGAGTATTTGTTAAATTCCATTAAAATTCAATATTCTTTTAACAAACAGAGTTTACCACAGAAGTCTGTGGAGAGGATACTGTGGGTTGCCAAGATTTGTGTGTGCACAGCAAAGAAATCCTGCTACTGTGTTTATCCTAGCCAACTGAGGATTTCAGCATATGTTTTCATGTCATAGGAGAGGATGTGGAATCCAGAATCAATACAAGGCTTAAACCCAAACACACAGAATGTTTTGTCCTCCAGAGAGATGAGGGAATGGGTTAATGACCAAAAACTATGGTCAAGTAATGTTCAGAGAAATCATCATCAAAATTCATATTTTAAGGAATGAGGGTTTGGTAAAATTAATTTTGAATGAAATAATTTAAAAGAAATCTAGAGGATGCAATGTACTTTATGGCATTGAACAAAACCTGAGAGAAAATGTTAGCTTTCTTCCCAGAATTTCCACTATATTCTAATTCTCAAAAGCACTTATTTATTTTTTGAGTAAGCACATTTCTAAGATTAAAAATGGACACACATTAATTCTAGTAAACTAATAAGCATATAGGGCACATAACAGTTACTCACACTTTCATCTTTCAAAACTAATCACCAAGGGCTAAACAGATAGCTCAGCAAATTAAAGTGCTACTTAGGCAGACACAGTAACAGGGTTCAGTATCCTGATACTGTGTCAGCCCCACTCTCGGGTGCACTGAGACAATCAATGGAACTGGGCATGGTAAGGAGCATCTGTAATTCCAGCACTTTGGAGGCTGAAAACAGGAGGATCACTAAGAGTCCAATCTTTGTCGTGAGACCCTTCAGGTCCTGTACTAAAATACACTTAAAAAAGAAAGAAAAACCAATGACCAGACTTTATAGACTATACTCTTTAAAGTTAATTAAAAAATATAAGCAGAAGAAAAAAAATTAAAGTTTAATTTATTTTTTTAATTATTTATTTATTCATTTATTTTTTAAAATTTTATTTATTTGCTTATTTATTTATTTATTTAGTGTGTGTATGTGGCCAGCTCAGCCCACCAGGTGGCGGGGCTGGCTGGCATGTGGTGCTGGGGAATTTAACCGCGGTCCCTGTGCTTTGCATAGCTTAGCTTGTTCTAAGTAGGTGCTTTAGACCACTGAGCCATCTCCCCAGCCCAAGGTTTAATTTAATGAAGAGTTAATGTTTGATTGTTTGATCAGTCTTGCATATCTCTATTAGTCTGAACTATTTTGAGGCTCATCAAAATTGTAATAGGTAATCTAACAACCATTTACTGTTTCCTATTCTTGATTTGAAATTTGTACTATTTTTGTTCTTTGTGTTGCTTTCTTCCTGTTTTTGTCTTTGTTATTTGATTTTGGTTTTATTCTGCTTTAAAGCAAAATAAAATGAATAAAAGCAAAGAAAAAGTACTCATGACCACAACTTTTACACTTACCTTTTGTATCATGACTATCGTACCATAGTCCTTATCAATGACATAGTTAAATCAAAATCTCTGTTTGTATATTGGAGAGTAATTTCCAGAATCTGTTAATCACTTGCCCCAACCAAACTGTATGTGGCATGACTGTTTCTACTGTACACTTTGTACTCTCTTCACACATGGAGTCTGCTTGCAATACCAAACACACACACACACACACACACACACACACACACACACACAAAATCAGAAGATATTGGTGTAGCAGAAAGTTAAAAGGATCACCAATTTCAAATTTTTAACTTTTAATGGAGAGGAGGATAACTTTTTTAATTATGTAACTCATTGTTGGTGTGTGTCTGTGTGGTGTGTTTATTCAACAACATTATGAAGAAGGGACTTATAATGACAAAGGAAATAAATACCTAAAAACAAAAAAATCGGCATCTGAATTTTCTACTCCAATTAATGTTTAGTAGTTTTTCAATCTTACACTAATATCTAATAATATGTCAAAGATGGAACAGAAAAAAATTACAGAAAGTGATACTTTATCAGTAATACTGTTATCAGTTAATAATAATTTAGTTAACAATTTCTTTTCACATGAAAGAAAGAACTAGTTCCAATTCTCTTCTCACAAGCTGAAGGCAACTTTAATCTCACCACTCTCACATGACATAGTTCAACCTTTAATTAGTGACTGTGATTACAAAAACACCAAAAAGGCAGAGCCCTTCATAATAAGAAAGGGGAGACTTTGACTGTTACAGAAGCTGGGTCTTTGATAAGAGTAGGCAGCAAATTTATTGCCTTGGATTATGGCTGTAAGTAGCCTGTGCAAGCAGAAAATAAAAACAGAGCCTGCTCAGGAAGAGCAGTAACAAGCAATGGATTCCAAGCATCAGTGTGTGAAACTAAATGATGGCTGCTTCATGCCTGCACTCAGACATGGCACCTATAAGCCTGAGGAAGAAAGATGGGCTACCTTGGGGTAGAGAAATTAAAGGGAAATAACCTCAGAGGTGAGAGATGATTTGGCAGGTCAGTTCACTCACTGTCTCTGTAGTTCTATGTGTTTTACCATGTTTTCTGTTTTTCTAAGTAAGATTTTTTTCCAGTACTGCAGAGCAGATTGTTAGATTTTGCTCTGCATGAGGGACTGATAAAACTATTGATTGTTTTTGGCAGTATTTTATTTCACTATTTCAGTTCATTTGACAGATTGGCTGAAAAGATTAAAATCTGCAATCAACAAAGCTTCTTACAAAATTCTCCCAGTGTTTGGTTGCAAGTTACACATATATTTTTAATCTTTAGGAAGGTTATATTTCCTGTCAAGAAGACAAGATCAGGGCTGGCGAGATGGCTCAGTGGTGTAAAGCACCTACTTGGAACTTTAGAGCTTGGCAAAGCACAGGGACTGCGGTTCAATCCCCCAGCACCACATGCCAGCCAGCCCCGCCCCCTGGTGGGCTGAGTTGGCCACACACACACACACACACACACACACACACACAATAAATAAATAAATAAATGTTAAAAAAAAGAAGACAAGATCTTTAGAAACAGTGTGGAAAACGTTGATAGCAATGAGAAATAAACAATAAATAATGCGGAATATTGCTCTTCTGATTTGAGCTAGTCATGATCATCTCTGGGGAAGTACTGAATATGGGCTAAATAGAATTTCCAGTGTACTACTCTAAACTACCAAAATTATGATGGAAATAAAACATAATGACATAAAAATGAGCTCCTATATTGAGTTTATGTGAATCATAAGTCCTTTATTATATTGGATTTAAAGCACAACAATAGAGACTGTGCTTTGAAATGAAGTTAGCAAACTAGATGGTAAACTACAACTGAAAGAAAGGTTTTCAGTACTGTCCTCTGACAACTGTGTTCTTTTACAACTGGTTCCCAGAATTTGAGTGTCATAATTTTCCTTTCAATAAGACAAGAGTGTTTGGGGAGATAGCTCAGTGGTCTAAGCACCTGTCTGTCAAGCACAAAGACCCAGGTTCAATTCCCCAGAACATGTCATGCTGGCCCTGGAACCCCTAGAGCAGTTCTTGGGTCAACAAAACTGGGTGTGGTAACACATGCCTGTAATCTGAGTGGTAAAAACTGAGACAAGAGTTTCACTACAAATTTGAACTATGTAGTGAGACCCTGTAACAAATCATTCAATCACAGATATGAGGTAGGACTTAGTTGTTTTTAGAGCAAGGATTAATAAAGCACTAAAAAGTTTCAATATTGCACAAAAAGATTTAGCCCTGCTGAAACTCTGAATAGCCTTACTCCTAAGAAATTCACAGCTGGAATCAAGACTGATAGTAGGACTTATTCTCTCCTTCATTGTAATTTTCTTGAAAAATCAGTGTCTGAAATTCATTAAGTCAACAATGAATTGTTTTTATCATATAAGTGAGTATTCTTTTTATTGTTATATGTTATCAATACACAATAATTAAAATCCTCTTGGAGAATTAGCACATACATTATGTGTATCATTGCTTTCACATTTTTAATATTAATTCATAAACCAAAATTTTAGACAAGGCAACAATTTTATTTTTTTTTTTATTTTTAAGGGAATAATTTTAAATTTCACTCATTGTATCTTCTCTGAAAAACAGAACTATGTTTAAATGATTGAAAAGTAATGCAATAATCCCTTTTATAAAGTGGATATCTGGGGCTGGGGAGATGACTCAGTAGAATAAGTGCGTCCCTGGTAAGCACACAGGCCTGAATTCAATCCCTGGTTCTGTCCCCCAAAAAAGTAAAATAATAATATTAATAATAAAGAGGATAACTTTTTATTCATAAATCTATATATTGCGAGTACCCATTTTGTTAAGGTAGTCTTCCATTTTGCATGTATTTTATAGTTGCATGAAACTTAATAACCATGATCATTGCATTCAAGAATTCAAAAAGAATTAATGTGACACATCATTATTTTCTTCAATTCTAGTAACAATCTGGGCCCCATCTGACATCTAGGAAATTTGATTTCTCACCATGCAAACCACGTAAAACTTGTGGCTGTTCCTAAAATGCTAGCACTGACTCTGGAGTATATATACCCCATTTTTCTTTAGTGGATTCTGACCTGTCCTAGCACAGAGGAATATGAAACACAATCCTGCGAATATCTTAGCAAATATTTCCAGAGTTTTCCTTAAAGACAGTATTTTCAATACATGATTAAAATTGGTTGTCCTCTGTATTTAGTGTACTATGTATCTTAACAAAAATGATCCTCAGAAATTTGCACAATATTTGTTCTATAACTTGTCTTATGCATGTTTCCCCTGTGTGAATTTTACTTTATGACCTAACTATACAAATTGTTATTGAGAAAACCTGTGTGCAGAGTTCGTTGATTTCTTTTTTTTTTTTTTTTTTTTAAGCAGAGGAATACATACGATAGGGGGTGGCTTGAATTCAGTTCAGATGTCTTCCCTTCGGAACCAGGGATTGAACCCAGGCCCCTGCGCTTGCCAGGGAAGTGCTTATTCTACTAAGCCATCTCCCCGGCCCCTAAAATGCAGAAGGTTTTTGTTTTTTGTTTTTTTGTTTTTTTGTTTTTTTGTTTTTTTTGGTGGCTCCAGATTGCCTCCAGCACTGGTCCAGATTGACTTGAGTATGTGGGAATGGAACCACTGCTCCCAGAGACTGACTGCTTTGTTTGAGCAGGCACTTAAACAACTGAGCTAATGGGTGGGCCCATTGAGTTCGTTGATTTCTAGAAGAAATTATGTCACTGATGTATTAAAATGTCTTGAATCACAGGTGGCACTTGAGATAAATTTTGGAAATGGCTCAAAGTGCATTTGGGGTTAATTTCATTATCTCAATTTTAGAACTAACAAAAGACATAGTATACTTTAATCTTTTAAAGGTCATTGCTTCTGCTAGTGACCTCACAGTTTTTATTTGCATGTTTGCTTCTGTTGTTTAGACAGGAACTTAGAAATTTGAAGTTAAGTGAACAAGTTCTATTTCACACAATTTAGTAGTCCAAGGATGATATTGGACTACATTGTTTATGTCAATCCTGTAGACTGTTAAATTTGTTTTCCTATGAACCAAGTCATAATACATACTGTGTTTTCCAAAACTATACTCCATTTCATTTTTAGATTTCTAAAAGCAAAACCTTGGCATGAGATATTCATGAATATGTAAGCAACAAACACAGGAGAACCCAACTATGTAAGACAAATCAATGGACATGAAAAATCAAATATCCTATACCGTAATCTTAACAAGGGGCATTAACATCCCCTTATCCCTAAATGTCAAGCACAGAATAAAATTAGGAAATAAGTAGCAGAACTGAACCAGATCTTGGAAAAAATGGACTTAGTGGACATTTACACAGTGTACCAACCAAACAGAGCTGAAAACACATTTTTTTTCAGCTGTATATGGTTCATTTTCTAAAATAGACCACAAACTAGACTATAGGTCATGCTTACATATATGCAAGAAAAAAGAAATTATCGCACCCATATTATCTGACGAAGTGCAATGAAACTGGAAATAAGTGAAAAAAAAAAACCAGAAAAACCACATGAAGATGGCAAAGTTAAACACCACTCTACTCAACAACCAATGGGTCACAGATGAAATTAAACAAGAAATTAAGTACTATTTAAAATTCAATGAAAATTCAAGTACAACTTATGCGATTTTTTGGAATGTGATGAGAGAAGTTCTTATTGGGAAATTTATACCTTTGAACGCATATATTAGGAAAAAAGAATGGAAAAAAAACCCTAAAGTTGAACTACCAACATATAGAAAAAGAAAAGCAAACCAAAATCCAAAGCCCAGAAAAAGAAGGGGATGATGAATGAAGGCGAGATAGAAAAAGGGATATAGTGTGACTGTCCTGCTTCGAGGTTGTTTATGGTTTGATTTTTGGAATTATGTGTAAACATAAGAAGTATATAATTCTTTATGCCTATTTTTAAAATATATTCTAATTTTTAAATGCTTTTTATCATATTCTGAAGGGACTTAAAGTTCAGCATATTAATACTTAATGAAAAATACCTGTTCCATTTTATGTCTAAGATGTTTTATATACAGAAAGATAGTGTGGTTAAGCTTAACAGCCTAGGTTGCATGGTAATAACAATAAGCTTATCTTCTGAAAGGTTAATAGCCTAAGTTTGCAGACCAATATTAGAGAAAAAGGAGGGATGCAAGGAAAGCCATCATTTTGGCCCTAGCCTTCCAAGGTCAATTAAGACTCAGGGCATATGAGAACTTGTACTGTAACATCATGTAACTTGGTAGTGTCTCAAATTTTCTGATCAAGGAGATTATGGGGCCAAAGAGGAAAGTGATCGATGATGTAGAGTATGCCTAAGGAGAGTAACATGGAGAGAAAACGTTCTCTCAGGCTTTCACAGAGAGCACATTGACCAAGCAATGGCCGCAACACTTCCACATAGCTGACACTGACAAAGATTCTACAATCTGAGGTACAGGATCTCAGGATAAATCCTGAGGGCATTTCACTGAACTTATCGGACCTAAAAGCTACTACTTTTGCTGTATAGGTCATGCTTTACCTTGGTCTTAACCATCCAGCAGAAAAGTATAAAGATGAATTATAAGAAGTAAAGCCATGGTGTTATGTTGAGCAGTAGGGGACTCAGGTCAAAAATTTCTGACATTGCCAGTGAAGTGAAAGGCCCAATATTATTATGCACTATTGAACTCTTTTAGAATATTTTGCTGAGTTTACACACCTATAATATTTAAATGATGGGACCTAACAAAAAAAAGGAATACAGATGAATGTCCATTTTATATCTGTGTATTCAAAGTGGTTAGGATAGATATATAGTTACATTCTCTTAATGAATAGAAAGATTTGTTCTAATGGTGTTTGTAAATAGGATATCATGTCCGCATCTTGTACAGCAATTAACCACTAGGAAGAATGTATGCAATGTGTTAATTATTTAAACTGTCCTACCAATTTGGTTTGAAACTGTCTCATTGCTATTTGTTTCTCAATAAGATTATGGAAAAAAAGATATACTCGTACATGAAATAAACCAGACACACATGTGTAAATATCATATAGTTTCCCTAGTATAAGAACTCAAAAGAAGTTACAAATAAAATGTTATAATACAAGTAAAAGAAAAGCAGGCTCTCAAGGACTAACTAATCAAGAGAGGGAAAGAAGAAGAGCTAGGAAACATGACAATGCCAAGCCACACAGTTATATGTAGAATATGGACAAGGCAATAATCCTGAGAATCTCCACAAGATTTCTGAATCTAGAAGTTAATTGGAAAGATTCTCACCCTGACTATATATACGTATACCTGTGAAATAAGCAACTGCACTGCAGATGGTAATCGGTAATAGTAGTTTCATGCTTGAATTTCCTGTCATTCTGGTCTTCTGAAAATGGGCTGCTTGTCATGACATGTCAGTTGCTGCTAAGCTGTTTCTCAGGTAGATGGTTGTTCAAAAAGTAGGGGGTGGTGAAGGAAAGCAAGAGACAGGAAAAGGAATATTGTGGGACTATCCTGCTTTAAGGTTGTATATGGTTTGATTTTTGGACTTATGTGTAAATATAAGAAGTATACAATTCCTTATGCCTATTTTCAAAATGTATTCTAATTTTTAAATGTTTTTTATCATATTCTTTAGGGACTTAAAGTTCAACATATCAATATTGGATGAAAAATATATGTTAAGTGTTATGCATAAGATGTTTGATATTCAGACAGATAGTGCTGTTAAGCTTAACAGCCTAGGTTGTATGGTAATAACAATAAGCTTGTCTTCTTAATGGATAACAACCTAAGTTTGCAGACCAATATTAGAGAAAAAGGAGGGATGCAAGGAAAGCCATCATTTTGGCCCTAGCCTTCCAAGGTCAATTAAGACTCAGGACATATGAGAACTTGTACGGTAACGTCATGTACCTCGGTAGTGTCCCAAATTTTCTGATCAAGAAGATTATGCAGCCAAAGAGGAAGGTGATTGATGGTGTAGAGTATGCCTAAAGAGAGTAACATGGAGAGAAAATATTTTCTAAGGCTTTTACAGAGAGCACATTGACCATGCAATGGCCGTGACTCATCCACATGGCTGACACTCACAAAGGTTCTACAATCTGAGGTACAGGACCTCAGGATAAATCCTGAGGGGATTTCGGTGACCTTATGAGACCCAAAAGCTACAACTGTTGTTGCATATTTCCTGCTTTACCTTGGTTTTAACCATCCAGCAGATAAGTATAAAAACGAAATATAAGAAGTAAAGTCATGGTGTTATGTTGAGTATTAGGGGACTCAGGTCAAAAATTTCTGACATTGCCAGTCAAGCAGAAAACACAATATTATTATGGGCTACTGAACTCTTTTAGAACATTTTGTTGAGTTTACACGCCTATAATATTAAAATAACTGAACTTAATAAAAAGGGGAATACAAATGAATGTCCATTTTGTATCTGTGTATTCAAAGTGGTTAGGATAGATATATAGTTATCTTCTCTTAATAAACATAGGGATTTGTTCTAATGGTTTTTGTAAATAAGATATCATGTCCGCATCTTGTACAAGAATTAACCACTAAGAAGAATGTATGCAATGTCTTAATTATTGAAACTTTCCTAACAATTTGATTTGAA
The DNA here is from genome assembly GCF_000260255.1 of Octodon degus. Lineage (NCBI taxonomy): Eukaryota > Metazoa > Chordata > Mammalia > Rodentia > Octodontidae > Octodon > Octodon degus. The sequence goes on from NW_004525019.1 coordinate 230,399, forward strand.
ACTGTCTCATTTCTATTTGTTTTTCAATAATATTATGGAAAAAATAAATTAAAAATAAATAAAAATAAATGCATACTGCTTCTAATGTAAAAAAAAAAATCAAAGCCCAAAGATGGGAAGAAATCATGAAGATTAGAACAGAAATTAATTCAATTGAGACAAAGAAATCAATTAAAGAATTAACGAATCAAAAAGCTGTTTTTATGAAATGTTAAATAAAATTGATAAAACCCTAGTTAACCTCATGAAAAAGAAGAAACAAAAAATTAAGATAAAACAGGCATGGAAAGAGTGTAATTACCCCCGAACTACTGGAAATTCAGAAGATTAGCAATAGCTAGTTTAAGAGTCTTTACACAATAGAAGACATAGAAGAAATGGACAGATTCCTAGAAAGGTTCAAATTAAGAAAACTGAATGAAGAAGACATAATAACTCTACTTAACCCAATTAGAGCCAAGGAAATATAAAATGTAACAGAAAAATCTAACGACAAAAAACAGTCCAGGTTCTGATGGATTCGCTGCTGAATTTTACAAGAAATTAAAGGAAGATTTAATCACTATAACACTCTAACTCTTCAACAAAATTGAAAAGGAAGCATTCCATATGAAATCATTCTGGGAGGCAAGTATTATACTGATGCCAAAACCAGCAAAAAGGCAAATAAGAAAGAGAATTGCAGGCCAATCTTCCTCATTAACACAGATGCAAAAATTTTCAATGAAAATAAAATAAAATCCTAGCAAATAGGATTTATCCCAGGGATGCAAGGATGATTCTGTGTACACAAATCCATAAATGTAAAACATTATATCAATAGATCCAAATGTAAAAATCACATAATCATCTCAATTGATTCACAAAAGAATTTTGACAAAATCTAACACTCATTCGTGTTCAAAATTCTACAGATAATTGATATAGATGGCCTCTACTTCAATCTGAATAAAAGCCATCTATGACAACCAGATGGCTAACATAATTCTAAATGGGGAGATACTGAAGTGTTTTACTCTCAGATCTGTACAAGCCAGAAATGTGCTTTATCACCACTCCTATTGAACTATGTTTCTGTACATTCATTACTAGAACCATTAGACAAGAGACAGAATAAAACAATGAATAAGATTAGGTGAAGAAGAAATTAAATTATCACTATTTGCAGAAGATATATTTTAATTGGAACACTCAGAACTCCACCAATAAGCTACTATAATTGATTCACAAATTCAGTGGCATAGCAGGATACAAAATCAGTATCCAATAGTCAATATCATTCCTCTACACAGATAATAAACACACTGAGAAGAAAATAAAAGAAAGAATACCTTCTACAATAGCACTGCAGAACATGAAATACCTTCAAATAAATCTTACAATAGAAGTCAAAGATCTTTTCAAGGAAAATTACAACACTCGGAAAAAAGAGATAGTAGACAATATCAGAAAATGGAAAGATATTCCCTGCTTATGGACCGGAAAAACCAACATGGTGAAGATGGCCATACTCCCAGAATTGCTGTACAAAATTAATGCAATCCCTATCAAACTACCACTAACATACCTCACAGACCTAGAGGAATCATTCTTAAAATTTATTTGGAACCAGAAAAGACCTAGAATATCAAAGACAATCCTGGACAACAAAGACAAGGTAGGAGGCATTACAATTCCTTACTTGAAATTATACTAGAAAGCTACTGTGGTAAAATCAGCATGGTACTGGCAACAAAATAGAACTAAGAATCAAAGAAATAGAGTAGAAGATGCAGAAGCTTTTATGGACACACTCAGACACCTTATCTTTGACAAAGGGGCCAAACATGCTTACTGGAAGAAAGATAGCCTCTTTAACAAATGGTGCTGGTAAAACTGGCTCTCTACACGTCGAAAACTAAATCTTGACCTAGGTCTATCACCATGAACTAAGCTAATGTCAAAATGGATTAAAAATCAAAGCATTTAAACAGAAATAGTATATCTCCTGGAAGAGACATTAGGAAGAAAAATGGCAGACATAGTGTTAAGCAGAGTTCATGAACAAAAATGAAATCGCACCTGAAACACTTGAAAGAATTAACAACTGGGACCTGCTCTTATTGAGAAGTTTTTGCACGACAAAGGTAATTACCAACAAATTGCAAAGACAGCCCACAAATTTGGAATACAGTATTGACTCGTCAGCACTCAGAGAAAGATCTGCTGTCTAGAATTTATAAAGAATTAGAAAAATATTAGGGCCTCAAAATTTAAAGACTGAATCCAGAAAGGAGCATCTGAGATGAACACAATTCTCAGAAGGCAAACTTAAAGAAGCAAGTAAATATATGAAAAAATGCTCCATATCACTAGCCATCTGTGAAATGCAAATTAAAACAACCCTGAGACACTATCTCACCTCAGAAAAATTGGCTCTAACAATGAAATCCACCAACAGCAAATGAAAAATTTTACGGGAAAAAGCAACCCTTCTCCACCGTTGGTGGGAATGTACACTGGTGCAGCCATTATTGAAATCAGCGTGGAGAACCCTTAAAAAACTAGGAATGGAAATCCTATTCAAAATGGCTATTCCCCTACTGGGAATTTTCCCAGAGGAGCTGAAAATGTCCTATCATTGTGATATATATGTACCTATGTTTATAGCAGCACAATTTGTGATACATAAATCTGGGAAGCAACCAAGATACCCATCACTTGAGGAATGGATGAAAAAGGAGTGGATTTATCCAATGGAGTATTAATCAGCTAGAACATCTGACAAATTTGAATCCTTTATATTTAAGCAGATGCCACTTGAAGACATACTCATAAATGAAATAAACCCAACCCACATGTATAAATATTGTATAGTTTCCCTATTATAAGAACTATATAGAAGAAATAAAAATAGAAACATATGACACAATCAAAAGGAAAGCGAGAACTTCTGGATTAGACAAGGAAGAAAGGACAATTTGAAAAGCTAAGAAACATGACAGTGGCAAACTCATACATTTTTATGCATAAGATGGTTAAGGCAATGAGCCTAAGAATCTTCAGCATGATTTTGACAGTAGCAGTTAATTGGTAAGATTCTCTCCCTGACTAACTGTATACGCTGATACTTGTGAACTAAGCTTCTGCACTGAAGATTGCAATGTGTAATGGTAGCATCATGCTTGGAATGCCTGTCATTCTGGTCTTCTAAATAAGTACTGCTTGTCTTGAAATACTAATTACTGCATATTGACTCTCAAATAAATGTTTTAAAATGGTAATAAATGAAAACAATAGGCAAGAACACAGAATGTCACAGGACTGTCTTGCTACAAGGCTGTATATGGTTAGATTTATAAATTTCTGTGTAAAAAAGTAATTTATTCCATATATATATATATATATATATATATATTTCTTTTCTTCATATTCTGGAAGTCTTTAGTGTTTAGCATATGAATACTTGATGGAAAATGCCTGATCCATGTGATGCCTAAGATGTTTGATATTCATACAGATAGGTTAAACACAACTGCATATGTTGTAGGAAAATAATAACAATAAGCTTCACTTCTGGAAGGTTAACAACCTAACTTTGCAGACCCAATATTAGAGAAAAAGAAGGGCTGTAAGAAATGTCAACACTTTGGCCCTCGACCCTCAAGGTCAGTGAAGATTCAGGACATAGGAGAACCTGTAGTGTAACATCAGGTAACGCAGTTATGTCCCAAATTTTCTGATGAAGGGGATTATGGGGCCACAGGGGAAAGTGATCTATGATGTAGAGTGTGCCTAAGGAGAGTCACATGGATATAAACATTCTCTCATGATTTTATAGAGTGCAAATTGTTCAAGCAATGACCAGGACTCATCCTTATGTCTGACACTGACAAAGGATCTACAAACTGTGATACAGGGTTTCATGATAAATTGTGAGGGCATTTGACTGAGCTTATCAGATAAAATATTTACATTTCTTGTTATATAGTTCTTGTTTTATCCTGGTCTTAAACATCCAGCAGAAAAGTGTAGCAATGAAGTATAATAGAAAGGTATGAAAAGTAAAGCCATATTAATATGCTGAGCTCTAAAAGGCTCAAGTCAAAAACTTCTGACATTGCCAGTATTATGGAAACCCCACTATTATTATGGACTACTTTACTATATTGGATTATTTTGCTGAATTCATGAACCTGCAGTATTTATGTGACAATGGAATTCTCTTCTCTGATAAAACTCACGAAATAAGGGGGATACAGATGAATGACCACCTGGCATTTGTATACTAAACATATTTAGGGGAGATATACAGCTGCATTCTTTTAATTCTATTAATACAGAGATGTCTTCTAATAGTGTTTGTCAACAGGATATCGTATCTTCATATTGTAAAATGAATATCCACTAAGACAACAATATGCAATGTATTAATTATTGAAAATGTGCAAGTAATCGGTTTTGAAACTGTCTTATTGCAACTTGTTTCTCAATAAAGTTATTTAAAAATACATAAACAAATGTAAGATAATAAAATAAAATGGAATGAAATCTGAAACAAGACAAGGATGTCGACTGTCATTATTCCTATTCAATATAGCTCTGGAAACATTAGGCAGAAAAATTAAAGAAGAGAAATTATTAAAAGGAATAAAGATAATAAAGGAAAAAGTACCATTATTCACAGATGGCATGAAAATCACACTCTCAAGATATCATTGAAAAGAATGAGACACTTAAGAACCAATCTAAGAAAGGGAAGAAAGGACCTTAAAGTTGGAAACTAATATACTCTGAAAAGAAGACTGAAGAAGATATTAGAGGACTTAGGTAAAAAATAAAAGAGGGACATAGATATACTTAAAAAAATCACTATACAGATTCAATGAAATTTTGATCAAAATAGCAACAGCATACCTCACAGATTTGGGAAGATGTATGAATTCATTTGAAACCAGAAGAGACCTATAATAGCAAAAAATAATGCTGCACAAATGTAAACACACTCAGCAAACTTATCTTTGAAAGGGTGGCCACATACCTGCCCTGGTAAAAAGATAGCTGCTTTCATAGTTGATGCTGGAAAAAACAGGCTTTGCACATGACAAACACTTAAATTAGACCCATGTATTTCACCATGCACTAAACTAAAATCAAAATGAATCGAAGATCTCAATATTAAAGCAGAAATATGAAATCTGGAAGATGTAATAGGTAGAACTCTTGAACACATAAGTGAAGGCAATGAATTAACGAAGAAAACCTCAATTGCACAGGAAATATTATAAATAATCAAAAATTGGATCTCATTTCATTAAATTATTTTACATAGCAAAAGAAACCACAGAGGAAAAACAAACCCATAGATTGGGAAAATTTTCTCTAGCTGCTTTCTCAGATGAATGACTGATACCTGGAATGCATATATAATACTCATATCAGACCTCCCAAATTCAAATATCCAATCCAAAAATGGGAGACTGAAATGAATGGACACCTTTCAGATAAAGAAGTAGAAATGGTAGATAAATATATGAGAAAATGCTCAACATTGGTTGTCTTTTGAGAGACACATATGTTTTAATTTCTTCTCACTTTAGAAAGAATGATTATTCTAAGAGTAGAAACCAATAACAAATGTAGGGAGTGTCTGTGGTCACAGGGAAACACTTCACTACTATTAATCAGAATGTAGATTAGTGGAAAGACAGTGGACATTCCTCAGAAAACTGAGACTAGAGATTCAATTCAACCCAGTTATTTTTCTTCATGGTATCTTTTCAAGAAAAGAATTAAAAGCATCATATCCCATAATATACCCATACCCATGTTTATAGCAGCATCATTTATGATAGCTAAATCTTGAAATAGGCCAAATGCCTATAATGTGATAAATGGATTGAAAGAGGTGGTTTTGTTACAACTCAAATACTACTCAGCCATAAAGATTAATTTTGAAACATTTCTAATTAAATAAATGCACCCTGAGTTCATATACTTAAGTGAAATAAACCATACACACATGTGTAAATATTACACTGTTTCTCAGTTGTTAGAAACTGAAATTGTAAATAAGCACTAAAAAGCATAACGAAATTGAAAAAAAAATTTCAAATGGGAAGGAGACTTAAGTAGATAAGAGGGAGAAATGAAGGAAACAAACAAACAAAACTACAAAAGGTGTAAAACTGAAAATGGATCTTTTGTAAAAAAAAAGAAAAGAAAGAAAGAAAAGAGGAATGAAGAGATGGAAGGAGAACTGTAAAAAAATAAATCAATCAAGATAATCAAGATACCTGATGTACAGTCAGAAATTCTCTATCAAGAATGTGATCATTCTCTTTGTGCTTCTCTGCCTCTGCTGGATTTATTCCTAATGGCAGAATTCCTCTTTTTGACCTTCAGTTTCTTCTAATCTGCTACATTTTTCTTTGTATAACTTGTTTCTGTGTGTGTTTAGGGCAGGGGCTATAGGTTCTACTACAGTGTCTCACTGAGTAGAACGGACTCATGGTGATCCTCCAGTTTACAGCCTCCCAAGTGCTTGAATTACAGACACGCGCCACCACTCCCATTTTCAATTGCCGTCTCAGTGTGTTCTGGGACTGACTGGCACAGTAGGCCCGGGGATTGAACTCCTGGCCCCTGTGAACTTCCACCTCCCTAAGCAGGAACTTTAATCCTCTGAGTTAGTTGACTGCCCCTTCCTTGTATATCTTCCTTGTATATCTTGCATCCATGTGAAATTATATCTAAGATTGAAATCTATCAATATTAATGTATGTATATGCAAATATATATGTTTTCATGTATGTGGTTTTTATATACTGTCTGCCTCCCTATTATAATATTACCTTTGTGTACCAGAGCACAGGAACACTATCATATTCACTATATATTTCCAGGATTAATCTTTGTGTCTACACATAGTGGCAGTTCATTAAATATTTAATTAAAAAATTACTTTTGTAAATGAAAAAGGGACAAGAAAAGGAGAAAGAAAATGGGTAATATAAAAAAAATGA
>NW_004525019.1:237627-241455 GCF_000260255.1 Octodon degus
ACATAAAAAGAATTAAGATGTACTTTGTACATGTACTGATTCCCCATGATAGATGTAATCATTATGTATTGCAAACATGTACTAATAAAAATTTATATTTAAAAAAGTGATCAATATGTATACATAAATCTTACCAATAAATTATTTAATCAAAATGTTAAGATGTGTTTTCTTACCATTATGTAGCCAATAGAGTAATTCTTCACCAATGAATTAAATGTCTAAGACAATTAGACTAAAAATACCTATGAAACAAAATTTAGAGATAGGAAGTATTTCCGTTTCATGCAATGTTATTCCCTTTGCAATTTTCTTTCATGATTCCATGGATTGACTAACAATAACCAAACATGATTATATTTGCATAGACTGGGCAGATCAAGGAAAAAATAAGCAATATTTTTCCTGATCTTATCAATTTTTATCTAGTATAAAGCATCTCAAAATATGTGAATTTTTGGATGATGTATTAATCCAGCATAATTTCCTTTTGTGGACTTAGACAGATTTGTTGACCAGAAATGGTCAAACCTAGCTTGTAAGCTTCCGTAAGAAATCTTGGTTTGGACTACGTTGATCTCTATCTCATTCATTACCAGTGGCTATGAAGGTAAGCAATTAACACCATCACAAATATCTAAAATTGTATCTGGTATTATGGCCATCATTTTAATGGATGCATTCATGAATACATTTTATCTTATAATTTGTTGTGATTTTGCCTGTTTTATTAAGTTTTATAAGGCAATCTGTTTTTGTGTATGATTTGTACTCTGAGTTACATTTTGGCCAATCATTTAAGTTTTTGATGTAGTGTGCGAACTATCACTATTTTCTAATTGTTTTGTTAATAAATTATGATTTATATATCCATACAATAAGAAGAATGCTCTCTATACTTTTATAATATCTAGTTGTAATATATTAAAATAAAAGAACATATCCCTTTATCTACACTTTTATCTGTGTAAATATGGGTTTGCTTGGGTCCTGCACATTGCTTGCAAATGCAGCCTTGCTACAGTTCAAACTTCATGTTAACACTTTAATATTATCAGCATTTTCCTATATCAAAATACATAGGAAAATATCCCTGGTTTGCAAATGTAGTAATATTCCAATTTCATACTTGAGGCCTAACTTTGCCTTTCTATGCACATGGGTTCACATTGATAAAACAGTATTCATTAGGCCAAGGTCAAGATTTCAACACCTTATTGCTGGAGATCAAGACCAGAGTGCTTGGCTGTACAAAGAAGAGGTGAATACTTACCAAAGTGGATAAAGGTAAGAAAAGCAATATAAGTTCATGACCCCTGTCCTCAGAACTTGGAAAAATTTTACCAGTTTATAATATTTATGGAAATAGTAGTAAAACAAAGTTATCTAAAGAATTTGACAACTCCAAATACAAATTACAGTATAAATACAAGTGTATGGTTTGATGCTAAGTTTATTTCATTGAGATCAAATGTCTCATACATTAGATATATTTTAATGCTTTGCTAAAAGTGAGACGCAGATACATGGAGAGATAGCTGACATGGTGTTTCTAATCCAGCGAGGTGAAGACGTATTTCCAACATATGAAAAGGGAAAGTCATTATGTGATACAGGGAATATATTGGCCACATGGGAAGTGAGTACAAGTGAGAAACCACTTGAGGAAAAAAAATGTCAAGTTATGCATCGATCTGGAGCAATGATTTAAAAATCAGTTCTGAATTGGAGGAGTGGCAATTTTAATATATTACACCTGTAAAAATGACACTTTACAATCCATTATTTCCTAAACCACAGAGAAGTGTAAGGATGCAGGATTGGCCAAATCCATTGGGGTTTCTATCGTTAACTGCAGAGATCTGGAGATGATATTGAACAAACCAGGACTTAAGTATGAGCCTGTCTGCAATCAGGTGAGCACTTCCAGGCTCTTCTCCATTCTTACTACTTATTTGCTAATTTCTGTGAGAATGCCTTGTATCTGTTTGTGTTACCTCAACCCCATGCTCATTTTACATTTGTGGAACTAAAAGTACTAAGAACAGATTTTGTCCAAGGTAAGAGAGGTTTATTAATTGTACCTCTTCTTGGTAAAGTCTGAGTGCTATTGATGAAAAGAACTTATCATCTGTTATATATGAGACAAGGGTTATAATGAGAGCTCAGAGGGAAGGTGCACTTATCATGAAGCTATGAAAAATGACTGTAGAGTGCATGTATAAAGATGATTTGCAGAGTAAAACATAAGATAGAAGCCAATGAAATATGAAATAAAAAATAAGTAAGGATTGAAAATGAAAGTGCATTATTGGTTAGGGAATGGGGCCTTGTGGTGTAGATGACTTATTTTCATTGGGTTTGAAAGTTTTCTGTGATAAATTTTATTTCACAGATACATGTTTGCCAAACATAATTCCTAAATTCAATTTGGAAAGTCACTATATGTACTAAATGTGTCTAAATTCTTTCTTGCTCATTTTTTCTGTTCCCTCCCCCCTTTCCCAAATCTTGGTCATCATCCTTTATGAAAAATATCTATTTTTCTATTTTATATCACATTTTTAACTCTATAATTTACCTTTATTTTTGGTTTTATATATAAGAGAAATTTTGGTATATTTGAGTTTGTTTGTCTGATTTATTTAACATTATATTATGGTTTCATTTCTTCTCAATAACTAAACTCCTTGAATTTATGGCAAAGCATATTTCATTGTACATAAATATTACTTTTTTTTTGTGGAAACGTGAATTGAACTCAGACCCTTGCTCTTGCCAGGGAAGCGCTTATTCCACTGAGCCATTTTGAGCCTCATGATATGACTTTTTTATTAATTTATATGTTTACAAGCTTTACGATCAGAAATATAGCTTTTTTCATAAATTTATTGATAAACAGATAGCAATGAGACAGTTTCAAATCAAATCGGTAGGACAGTTTCAATAACTAAAACACTGCATAGCATATATTCTTCTTAGTGGTTAATAGCTGTACAAGATGCAGACTTGAGATCCTATTTACAAACACCATTAGAACAAATCATTCTATTCATTAAGATAATGTAACTATATATCTGTCCTAACCACTTTGAATACACAGATACAAAATGGACATTCATCTGTATACCTTTTTTTGTTAAGTTCCATTATTTGAATATTATAGGTGTGTAAACTCAGGAAAATATTCTAAGAGTCCAGAAGCCCATAATAGCATTGAGTCTTCTGTTTAACTGGCAGTGTCAGAAATTGTTGACCTGAGTCCCCCACAGCTCAACATAACAGCATGGCTTTACTTCCTATATTTTGTCTTCATACTTTTCTACTGTATGGTTAAGACCAAGGTAAAGCAGGACCTGTGCAACAAGAGTTGTAACTTTTGGGTCTGAGAAGGTCAGTGAAATCCCCTCAGGATTTATCCTGAGATCCTGTACCTCAGATTGTAGAATTTTTCTCAGTGTCAGCCATGTGGATGAGTCACGGCCATTGCTTGGGCAATGTGCTCTCTGTGAAAGCCTGAGAGAGTGATTTCTCTCCATGTGACTCTCCGTTGGCACACTCTACGTCATTGATCACTATCCTCTTTGGCCCCATAATCTTCTTGATCAGAAAATTTGGGACACTACCGAGGTACATGACGTTGCAGTACAAGTTCTCATATGTCCTGAGTCTTAATTGACCTTAGAAGGGTAGGGCCAAAATGTTGGCTTTCGGTGTAGCCCTCCTTTTTCTCTAATTTTGGTCTGCAAACTTAGGTTGTTAACAATCCAGAAGACAAGCTTATTGTTATTATCAAACGATTTAAAATATCAAGCTTAACCTCACTAT
>NW_004525019.1:242321-278933 GCF_000260255.1 Octodon degus
ATTTTGCCACTATAAACATAGGCACACATATATCCCTATGATATGATGTTTTCAGATCCTCTGGGAAAATTCCCAGTAGAGGAATAACTGGTTTAAAGGGGATTTCCAGACCAAGTTTTCTAAGGAGTCTCCATACTAAGTTCCATAACGGTTGCACCAGTTTACACTCCCACCAGCAGTGGAGAAGGTTTCCTTTTTCCACACAGCCTCTCCAACATTTGTGGTTGGGTGATTTCTTTATCATAGCCATTCTTTCTGGGGTGAGATGATATCTCAATGTGGTTTTAATTTGTATTTCACGAATGGCTAGCGATGTGGGCATTTTTTTCATATATTTATTCGCTTCTTTAATTTCTTCCTCTGAGAGTTGTGTGTTCATCTCAGATGCCCATTTCTGGATTGGGTCTTTATATTTTGGGGCCCTGGTGTTTTTTTGTTCTTTATAGATTCTAGAGAGCAGACCCTTGTCTGAGTACTTATTTCTCATGATATTTTCCAAATTTGTAGGTTGCCTTTTCTCTTTATTGGTAATTTCTGTTGACGTGAAAAAACTTCTCAGTAAGAGCAGATCCCAGTTGTTAAGTCTTTCAACTGTTACTCGTGCAATTTGCTTTCTGTCCATGAACTCTTTGCCTAGCCCCATGCCTTCAAGATTTCCACCTACTTTCTCTCCCAGGAGATTTAGTGTCTCTGCTTTAATGTTTAGATCTTTAAGCCATTTTGACCTTAGTTTAGTACATGGTGATAGGCATGGTTCAAGTTTACTTTTTGGCATGTAGAGAGCAAGTATTTCTATCATGATTTGTCAGGGATTTCAAGTCAGGGATTGTAATGCCTCTTGCCTTCTTTTTCTTGCCCAGGTTAGCCTTTGCTGTTCTATGTCTTTCATGATTACAAATAAATTTTAGGGATGATTTCTGTATGTTTGTGAAGTAAGTGGGTGGTAGTTTCATAAGGAATGCATTAAATCTGTACAATAATTTTGTGCAAATGGCTTCTTCACAGTGTTCTTTCTATTCAGGAGCATGGAATAACTTTCAATTTTCTGAAATAATCTATGATCCCTTTTATAGAAGTACTGTAATTTTCCTTTAAAAGATCTTTAAATTTAGTGAGATTAATTCGAAGGTATTTCATTTTCCTCAATGCTATAGTAAAATATATTGTTTCTATAATTTCCCTCTCAATGTGTTTGTTATCTATATAGAGGAATGTTATTAACTTTTGGGTACTGACTTTGTATCATGCTATGCTACTGAATTTCTGTATTATTTCTAGTAGTTTCTTGGTGGACTTTTTTGGGTCATCTAAGTAAAGTATCATGTCATCTGCAAGTAATGATAATTTAGCTTCTTCTTCACCTATTCTTTTTACTTTTCTCTCTCTCTCTCTCTCTCTCTCTCTCTCTCTCTCTCTCTCTCTCTCTCTCTCTCTCTCTCTCTCTCTCTCTCTCTCTCTCTCTTGTCTAATAGTTGTAGTTAATGGTTCCAGAACTATATTGAATAGGAGTGGTGATAGAGGACATCCTTGTCTTGTACCAAATCTGAGAGTAAAAGATCAAGTTTTCCCCATTTAGAATTAAGTTAGCATTTGAGTTTTCATAAATGGCCTTTACCAGATTGAAGTAGAGGCCAGCTATTCCAATTTTCTGTAGGACTTTGAACATGAATTACTGTTGGACTTTGTCAAAAACCTTTCCTTCATCAATTGAGATGATCTTGTTGTTTTTAGTTTTGGTTCTATTGAGGTAGTGTATTACATTCATAGATTTTTGAATATTGAAACATCCTTGCATCCCCGGGATCAATACTACCTGGTTATGGTGTATGATCTTCATCATGATTTTCTTCATTCTATTTCCTAGGATTTTATTGAGGATTTTTTCTTCTATGATCACGAGTGAGATTGGCATGTAGTTCTCTTCTTTAGATGTGTCATTCCATTATTTTGGTATCAGTATAATACTTGACTTTAGGAATGATTTTGGGAGGATTGCTTCCTTTTCAATTTCATTGAAGATTTTGAGGAGTGCAGGGATGATATCTTCTGTAAATTTCTTCCACAAATCAGCTATGAATCCATTAGAACCTGGACTTTACTTTCTCAGAAGATTTTTATTTCATTTCTTATTTCAATGACTGTTATTGAGCTCTGGAGAGTGGTTATATCTTAAAGATTAAGTTTTGGTAATTTGTGCCTTTCAAAGAATGTGTCCATTTCGTCTGTATCTTCCATTCTTTGAGACTAAAGATTCTCAAAGTAGCTATTGATATTTTTCTGAATTTGCACTGGGTCTGTGGCGAATACACTCTTTTCATTCCTTATTGCTTTTATTTGAATATTTCTTTCTTGTTTTTGATGAGGTTACCTAGGGGCTTATCCATTTTTATTTAATCTATCAAAGAACCAGCTTTTTGATTCATTAATTATTTGAACTGTTTTCTTCTCAATTGAATTAATTTCTGCTCTAATCTTTATGATATCTTCCATCTTTGGGCTTGGGATTTGGTTTACTATTCTTTTTCTAGTTTTTGGAGGTGCATCATTAGGGTGTTTATTTGTTCCCATTCTATTTTCTCAATGTGTAGATTCACAGCTATAAATTTCCCTCTGAGAACTGCTTCATTACATCCCATAAATTTCGATAAATTGTTCTTGAACTTTCATTGAATTGTACATATTGTTGAATTTCTTGTTTAATTTTATTTGTGGCACATTGATTGCTGAGTAAGGTGCTGTATAATTTTCAGGTTTTTATGGATTTTTTCTGGTTCTTTTCTCATTTGTTTCCAGTTTCATTGCACTGTGGTGAGATAATCTTTATGGGATAATTTCTGTTTTCTTTCATATACTTAAGCATGATCCATGGACCAGTATGTGGTCTATTTTAGAAAATGACCCATGTGCAACTGAGAAAAACATGTATTCAGCTGTGTTTGGTGGAACACTCTGTATATATCCACTAATCCCATTTGTTTCAAGCTCTGGTTCAGTTCTGTTACTTCCTTGCTAATTTTCTGTCTGGTTGACCTATCTTTTTGGGATGAGAGTGTTAAGGTCTCCTATTAAGATTGTGGTATTGGATATTCAATTTTTTATGACAATTAAAATTTGTTTTATATAGATAGGTGCTCCCGTGTTTGGTTCATACATATTTATGATTGTTGCCTCTTCTTTTTGTATTTTTCCCATAATCAGGATATAGTGGCCTTTATTTCATTTAATCATTCTTGGCTTGAAGTTGAGTTTGTCTGAGAATAGGATTGCTCCCTCTGCTTTTTTCTGAGATGGTGGTGCTTGTAGATGTGTTTTCCATCCTTTGACTTTCACTCTATGAATTTCTTTATGAGTTAATGTGTTTCTTGTATACAGCATATTGTTTATTTTGTTTCCTAATCCACAGTGCCTGTCTATTTCTCTTAAGTGATGAATTGAGTCCATTTGCATTTATGATTATAATTGAGATGCATTGATTTATGATTGACATGTTATTCACCTGCTTTTTTTTTAATCCATTTTCTCCTGTGTTTGTTTGCCTTACTTAGTGTGTTCCTTCTGTTCTCATTTGTGAGTTCTGATCATTTTTTTCCCTCTCTAGAGCATCTTTCATAAGTCTGTGTATGGTTGGATTTGACAGCATGATATTCTTTAGTTGTCCTTTGTCATGGAATTATTTCACTTATTCATCAAACGAGAGTTTTGCAGGGTATAGTAGTCTGGGGTGGAATTTGTTTTCATAGAGGACTTGAAGTACTCTTCTCCATGCTCTTCTTGCCTTCATGTTTTGTGAAGATTTTTCGGTGGTCATTTTGATGGATTTTTCCTTTGAATGTGATGTTTCTTTTCTCTTCCGGCTTTCAGATTATTTTCCTTGTGCTGGATTTCTGGGATCCTGACTATTGTACTTGTTGGTGTGTTTTTAGTTGGGTTGAAGTTATTTGGCATTCTGTATGCTTTGATTACCTGGATGCCTGAATTTTTCCTCATATTTGGGAAATTTTTTGAAATTATTTCTGCCCATATATTTTTAATTTCATTTGTATTGACCCCTTTCTCATTGATAATGATTGGTTTTACATCGTTCATCTTTGCATCTTCTTGCAAATGAATTATTTTTTCCTGAATCCTAGTTGTTTTGAAGAGATCTTTTCTTACTTTTTACTAGCTGAACCAGTGTCTTCAAGGTCTGAAACCCTGTCTGCACTTTCACGCATACGGCTTACAAGCTTGTAGTTGAGATTTTCAGTTTTTTTATATGTCTTTGCTTCATGAGCTCTATTTCTTTCCTGTATTGCTCTTTCAAAAAATCCGTCATTTTTCTAATCTCTATTTTTTTCATTGTCTTCTTTAGAAGACATATTACTTCTTTTACTGCAAGAGATTTTTCATATTGGGTTTCCTCCAAATGTTTCTGTATTTGATTCTTTACTTCAGATGCTACGAATTCAGATTCCTTTTTCTATTTCAGAAATTAATTCTGCTGTGAGTTCCTCTATACCTTTCTGCTGTTGCTCAATTACTTTCGACTTTATTAATTCATACATTTCAGCTGATGTAGTGTCCTCTGCACTTGTTCTGGGTGGGCATTCCGTTTCCTCCAAATGTTTCCCTATTTGATTTTTTATGTCAGATGCTATTAATTTACTATTGTACGTGTAGGTGTGTTTTTAATTAGGTTCAAGTTTTTTGGCATTCTGTATACTTCAGTTAGTTGAATGTCAGATTGTTTCCTCACGTTTGTTAAGTTTTCTGAAATTACTTCTGGCCATAATCTTTTTATATCATTTGTATCAACACCTTCTTTCTCATTAATGCCTATTAATCTCAGGCTGTACATTTTTGCATCATCTTGAATGTAAAGAATTATTTTTTCATGCATCCTAGTTGTTTTTAAGAAGTCTTTTCTTACCTTTTCAGTAGATGAGATAACATCCTCAAGATCTGACACTCTATCTTCACTTTCACTCATATGGTTTTGCAAGCTTGTGATTGAGATTTTATGTTCCTCTATATCTCTTTGGCTATGCTTTATGAGATCTACTTCTTCCCTGCATTGGTCATTCAAGGAATAAGTCCTTTAAAAAAATCTTTTCTATTTTTTTATCTGTGTCTTCTTGAGAAGCATTTATTATTATTATTATTTTTACTACAGAGAGTATTTCTGATCTGATTTCCTCTATATGTGTCTGCATTTGATTCCTTACTTCAGACACTATTAATTCAGAGTTTTCTTTTTTTATTTCAGAGGTTATTTGTGATTTGAGTTCCTCTGTACCTTTTTGCCGTTGTTTCTTTTCTTGAGATGTTATTGTTTCAAACATTTCTGCTGAGTGATTCCTAATTTCTTCTGTGATAGTTTCCTCTGCACTTTTTCTGGGTGGGCTTTGGGCCTGAGATTGCATTTTGCTCCTTCTCATTGTCATTTTGTATAGAGGTGGAGGGTTACAAAGAAAGCAGAGTGCAAAGGATCCTGAGAGCGCAGTCCAAGGTGTCACTCACAGGGCTGGCCTGTGCTTGATCCGGTGAGATTCAGTCAGTGCAGTGCAGCTTAAGAGCTCACCCCCACTCTAGCCTGGCCTAAACGTGGGCTGGATTGGAGGACCACATATTAGTTTAGATACCGAATTTCACTGGATGAATTTGACCTGAATTTAGATTATATAAAATTCATAGTTGCAAAAGTAAACTGAAAGGTTATTTCAATCACAT
Source organism: Octodon degus (assembly GCF_000260255.1). Taxonomy (NCBI): domain Eukaryota; kingdom Metazoa; phylum Chordata; class Mammalia; order Rodentia; family Octodontidae; genus Octodon; species Octodon degus. Next base: position 248,031 of record NW_004525019.1, read on the forward strand.
CAAATATTTTTCACTAACAATTGTGATGTAAGTTTTTAAAAAATTTAATTGAATATAAAAATTCAGTTTCTCAGACACACTCATCATGTTTTCTAGTCTCAAGCTCAGGTGCTTCAGCAGCACAATTAAAAAAATCAAGTCAAACATGTATGCACAAAGAAAAATAGCTGACAACACACAAATCTGGTCCCCAACAATAGGTTTTATCTAGAGAAAATATTTTCAAATGGCTTATTTTGGCAAAATTGGAAATTTTAAAATTACACATTAGATTTCAAAATTCAACTCTTATATTTTAAAATGCCTGACAAGTATTATTTGACAAGGTTTCTTATGGATGCAAGTCATCTTCATGACATGTTAAACATCTTATAATGCTTTATTACTGTATTTAATATTTTTTACTAATTTTTTTTATAAAATAAGCAGTTTACAAGTATAAACTTAATATATAAGTAAGTAAGTAAATAAATAAATAAACAAACAAAAGTTGGGGCAGCCTAATAGTGCATCAGATTAAAGCTACTGCTTAGGAAGATGCAGAGTCCGGGTTCAATCCTTGACATTCTGTGCTGGCCCCACACCTGGGACATGCTGAAACAGCGATTGAGACTGGACATTCTTATAATCCCAGCTCTTTGGAGGCTAAGAAAGGCAGACCACTACATGTCCAGTCTACATAGGAAGAACCTGTGGACACTTAATCAAAAATTAATAATAATAAACAATAAATGAAATATAATAAAATTTAATAAATAAAATGTTTAAATTTCTAGCATTATGTATGTACAAGAAACAATAAAAATGTTTAATTTCCTAGGTTTATATAATGTTAAAATTTGGAAAATATTATATTATTTCTTTAAGATTTCTGTTTTGTTTATTCATTTTAATGGGAAAAATAGCATGAAATAGTTTCAAAACTGGTTAGTAAGATAGTTACAATAATTAATACATTGCATGTTGTTGTCTTCATACTAGTTATTCAGAGGACAAGATGCAGACATAGGGGCCAGGGAGATGGCTCAGTAGAATAAGCGCTTGCCTGGCAAGGGCAAGGACCTGAGTTCAGTCACCAGTTCCAAAAACGAAAAAAAAAATTAATTAAAAAATAAATGCAGACACGATCTTTTGTCTAAACAATATTAATACAGACGTTTACTCATTGAACGAATAGAATGTAGCTGAATTTGTCTATCCTACCTATTGTGTATACACCTATATGTTTTTAAATATAAAATGGTTCTCCATTGTCTTTTCAGAGATGAGTGTTCCATTGTTGTTAGAGAAGCTATATTGGAGAAGTCTTTAAAGGACCTTTTCATACTTGATACCAGGTCAAATATTCCAGGTACTTGTATTTAGCAAAATACGTCAATAGAGTTCAATAGTTCATAATAGTCATGGGTTATCAGCAGAACTGGCAATTGTCGGAAGTGGTTGACTTGAGACTTTCCCAGCTCAACATATTAATACGGGATCACTTTTAGACCTTGTGATTATATTTTTATTCTGGATGGTTAAGACAAGTTAAAGCAAGAACTATATCAGTAAAAAATGTAACTTTTGTATTGAGCAAGGTCAGTCAAATCCCTCCAGGATTTATCCTGAAACCATGTACAGAATCTTGTAGATCTTTTGTCAATGTCAGTCATCTGGATGAGTCACTGCCATTGCTTCACCAAATTGCTTTCTGTGAAAGCCTCAGAGTATATTTTCTCTCTAGCTGACACTCCTTAGACAAACAACATCCCATCGATCACTTTACTCTGTGGACCGATCATCTCCTTGAACAGAAAATTTGGGACACCATTGAGTTACAAGATATCACAGGTTTCCTTATGTCCTGAGTCCTCCCTGACCTTGTAGCGTTAGGGCTAAAATGCTGGCTATCCTTGTATCCTCTTTTTTTCCTCTAATTTTTGTTTTAAAAACTTTAGTTTTTAAACATCCAGATGAGAAGCTTAATGATATTATTATCCTATAACAGAGGCAGTTGAACTGAATATTACTATTTGTCTGAATATCAAATGCCTTAGACATAACATGGAATTGTTGTTTTCCAATAGCCATGGAAATCCTAACCTTTAAATCCCTATACAATTTAAAAACAAACAATTAAATATTTTTATACATAAATTTAGATATCAAAGCACTTAAACCATTGTAGCAGGACAATCCTATGCTTTTTTTTCTTGTTATCTGTTTTCTTTAACATTTACTAAGAGGCACTTTGTTAAACCCAGATCTATAAGAGCATCCTCCATCTTTCTCTCTTGACTGAAAGAGGGGGCAAAAGGTAACCTGGGTGAACTAGTCTGACCAGAAGACACCAGGTACATCAAGGGGAGGTGATCAGAAAGAACTTAAGGTAACTAACTTAAGTACTAATTCCCAATTTAATTTCTTCTTAACTACACAAACATATTGCTTGCTCTTACTGTCTAAAATAAAAACCCATTAGTTGAAAATGTGTGTCAAATGCAGAATATTACTACACATTACTAGTGCTCTTCATTGTAGTTCTGTAAGTACAAATGTAAAATGGCTTGAACCATATAATCTCACTTGGGTAAGAATTTTGGTAGGTGCTAAGGTTCTAACTGTATCAAACATGTATACTAAAGGTCAGGGGACAGTGTTATACAAAATGACAAAGATGAGAAAAATGAATACTCAGGCCCCATGCCCACCCAGAACATATACCGAACAAAAGATTTAGAGAATCACACAACTGAAATGTCTGAATTAACAGAGTCTAAAGAAAAAAAAAAAACAATTGCAGAAATGTATAGATTAAATCAGGTCAGGTCAGAAATTTTCCTTGAACTAAGAAAAGAAATATCTGAATCAGGAGCATCAGAAGTAAAGAATCAACTGCAGAAACATGTACAGGAAGCCAGACCAGAAAAATAATCTCTGAAGTAAAGAAAAAAAGAATATCATGGCAGAATTAATATCTGCTTTTAAAGAAGATAACAGATAAGAGGAGAATAGAAAAATGATAGAGGCCTTGAATGAACAATATAGAAAAGAAATAGACCTGATGAAGCAAAGTAAAAGAGATATAGAGGAACTTAAAATCTCAATCATAAGCTTGAAAAACCACTTAAAGGACAGTTAAGATAGAGTTTTGGATCTTGAAGACACCATTGATGCTGGTGAAAATGAAAGAAAAGAACTCTTAAAACAACAAGATGTAGGAAAAAATATTTCATCACCAGTAAGATGAACAATGTGAGACTAATTGGCATCAATAAGAAAGAAAAAAAGAAGTCAATTCAAATGATATGAAAAGAATATGGACAGAAGTAATAGCAGAAAACTTAATAATGGGAAAACAAACTGAAATTTTGGTAACCAAAGCATATAGAACTCCAAAGAATATCAGCCCAGGGGCTGGGGAGATGGTTCAGTAGGATAAGCGCTTGACTGCCAAAAGCAAGGATCTGGGTTCAATCCTTGGTTCCGAAAAAAAAAAAAAAAAAAAAAAAAAGAATATCAACCCAATCAAAAACACACCCAGATGTATAATAGGCAAGATCCCACAAATCCAAAACTAGAACAAAATACTAAAAGCCACTAGAGAAAAGCAACAGATTCTATTTAAAGGAAAACCCATCATAAATAATGGCAGACTTCCTTCACAAGCCATGAAGTCAAATAAAGCATGGAGCTAGGTACTTCAAGTCTTCTATGAAAACAAATTAAAGCCCAGACTAAACTCTCAAATTTGATGGAGAAGTGATACACTTAAATGACAAAGAACAACTAAAGAATTTCATGAGGACAAAGTAAATATTACACAGACTAATAAAAGATATTCTAGAGAAGGACCACAATGAGAAGAACTCTATGAATGAGAACTGAAAGAAAGGAGGAACAGTGAAAACAATTAAATAGGAGAAAAAGGGATTAAAAATAGGAGGTAAAGAACATGTCAATCATAAGTCAATACATCTTAATTATAACCATAAATGTAACTGGAATCAATTTGCTAATTAAAAGACAGACTGGCACAGTGGATTAGGAAGGAAAATCCAAAAATCTGCTGTATAAACACACTTAACTCATAATGAAATGCATAGGCTGAGTGTCAAAGGATGGAAAACAATACTACACACCCCAGAACCTCACAAAAAAGCAAGAGTAACAATCTTGTTCTCAGAGATTCTCAACTTCAAATCAAGAATTATCAAATGAAATAAAGAAGGCCAATACTTACTGGATATGGGGCAAAATTCACGAGGAAAAGGTAACACTCATAAATATGTATGCAACAAACATGAGAGCAGCCAACTACAAAAGACAAACCTTAGTGGACATGAGAAATCTAATATCCAATGCCACAATCTTAACAGGAGACCTTAACATCCCTTTATTACAAAAAGCTAGGTCAAACAGACAAAAAATTGCAATGAAGTAGCTGAACTGAACCAGAGCTTGGAACAAATGTACTTATTGGACATATACAGAGTGTTTGCACATGGGACATTTTCTAAAATACGACTCATACTAGTCCATAGGTCATGCTTAAGGGTATGTCAGAAAACAAAAGTTATCCCTTGCATATCATTTGATCACAGTGCAATGAAACAAGAAATAAATGACAAAATATCCAGAACCCCAAAACTACATGGAAATTAAACAACACCCTCCTCTGCAACTAATGGGTCACAGATGAAATTAAACAAGAAATTCAAGGGGCTGATGAGATGGCTCGGTGGTCTAAAGCACCTACTTAGAACAAGCTTGGCAGAGCACAGGGACCGCAGTTCAATACCCCAGCACCACATGCCAGCCAGCCCCCCCCCCTGGTGGGCTGAGCTGGCTACACACACACACACACACACACACACACACACACACACACAAATAAATAAAATTTTTAAAAAAAAGAAATTCAACAATATCTGTAATTCAATCACAATTTAATAGCATTTATGGGATGCAATGAAAGCAGTTCTTAGAGGGAAATTTATAGCTGTGAGCTCCTACACTAGAATATCAGCATGGGAACAAACTTGTACCCTACAGTTGCAACTCAAACATCTAGTAAAGGAAGAGCAAAACAAACCCAAAGCCCAAAGAAGGGAGGAAATTATAAACATTTGAGAAGAAATTAGGTAAATTGAGACAAAGAAATCAATTAAAAAATTAACGAATCAAAAAGCTGGTTCTTTGAAAGAGTAAATAAAATTGATAAGCCCCTAGGTAACAACACCAAAAAGAGGAAAAATAATATAAGAAATAAGGAATGAAAAGGGGAAATTACCATGGACCCTGTGGAAGTTCAGAAGATCATTAATAGCTATTTTGAGAATAATTACTCTCACAGAATAAAAGATTCAGAAGAAATGAACCGAGTGCCAGAAAGTTACAAATTAGCAAAGATTATTCAAGAAGATATAAGATCTATCAATAAACCAATAACAGCTAATGAAATAAAAATTGCCATAAGAGACCTACTTGAAAAGTCCAGGAGCTGATGGATTCATAGCTGAATCTTACAATAAATTTACAGAATATATAATCCCAATAGTCCTCAAAATCTTCACTGAAATTGAAAGGGAAAAATCCTCCCAAAATCATTCCTTCAGGACAGTATTATACTGATTCCAAAAGCAGAGAAAGGTGCAAGTAAAAAAGAGAACAACAGGACAATCTCCTTCATGGACATAGATGCAAAAATGATTAATAAAATACAAGTAAATGCAATATAGGAAATCATCACGAAGACTGTACAACATGACCAAGTAGAATTCATGCCAGGGATGCAAGGATGCTTCAATATATGAAAATCTGTAAATGTGATGCACTATAAAGAGAACCAAATCCAAAAACCACACAATCATCTCAATTGGTACAGAAAAGTATTTTGACAAAGTCAAGCACTCATTCATATTTAAAGTCCTGCAGAAAATTGGAATAGATGGGCTCCAACTCAATGTGAAAAAGTCATCTATGATAACCAAAAGGCTAACATAATTCTAAATTGGGAAAAAAACTGAAATATTTTACTCTCAGATCAACTACCAGACAAGGATGTCCTCTGTTAGCACTCATATTCAAAATAGAGCTGGGATCACTAGCTAGAGCCATTAGACATCAAAGAGAAATAAAAAGAATAAGAATAGGTAAAGAAGAAGTAAAAATATCATTATTTGCAGATGACATAATACTTTACTGTGAAGACCAAAAAACACTCCACCAAGAAACTTCTAGAATTAATACACAAATTCAGTAGCATAGCAGGACACAAATTCAGTACCCAAAAGTCAATAGTATTTCTCTACACAGATAACAAGCACAGTGAGAGAGAAATTAGAAAAGCAATACCTTTCACAATAGGACCTTGGAAAGTGAAATTAGGAATTAATCTAACTAAATAAGTCAAAGGTATATTCGATGAATATTACAATACTCTGAAAAAATAGATAGTAGGAGATTTCAGAAAATGGAAAATTATTTTCTACTCATGGATGCGAACCAACTTTGCAATGTTACCTGTACTCCCAAAATAGATACACAGATTTAATGCAATGCAAAGCAAAATACCACCAACATACCTCATAGACCTATAGAAATTATTAATAGAATTTGTTGTAACCAGGAAAGACTTAGAATAGAAAAGGCAATCTTGGGCAACAAAGACAAGGCAGAAGACATTACAGTTGCTGACTTGAAATTATATTATAGAGCTACTGTAATAAACTAAGCATGGTATTGGCAAAAAAAAAAAATAAGACCTGAGGTTCAATAGAATAGAATAGTAAATGCAGAAGCAATTATATAAACACTCACCTGACTGATCTTTGACAAAGGGGCAAAACATTCTTACTGGAAGAAAGATAGCCTCTTTATCAATTGGTGGGCCCTGGGAGATGGCTCAGTGAAATAAATATTTCCCTGGCTAGAACAAGGGCCTGAGTTCAATCCTGGTTTCCTCCAATAAAAGAAAAAAAAAAAAAAAAGATACGAAAGGCAAACAAAAACAATGGTGCTGGAAAAACTGGCTCTTTATTTGCCAAAAACTAACGCATGACCCAGGTCTCTCAGTAAGCACTAAACTAAAGAATGGATTAAAGATCTAAGCATTAAAACAGAAACACTAAATCACCTGGAAGATAAAGTAGGAGGAATCTTGAAGACATAGGCTTAGGCAAACTTTTCACGAACAAGAATCAAATAACATGAGTAACACTTGAAAGAATTAACAACTGGAACCTCCTTTTCTCAAGAAGATTTTGCACGTCAAATGAAATGAACAACAAAGTGAAAAGAGAATCCACAAATTTGGAAAAAAATCTTAACTAATAAGCTCTCAGACAAAGGTCTTCTCTCGAGAATTTATAAAGAACTAAAAAACATTGGGACCTCAAAATTTAAAGACCAAATTCAAAAATGGGCATCTGAGAATACATTTTTCTCAGAATACATTTTTTCTTGACAATTTCTTCCTCTGAGAAGAATACATTCTTCTCAGAGGAAAAAATTGTAGAATATTCAGAGGAAGAAATTGTAGAATATAATAAACACAAGAAAAAAATGCACCACATCACTAGTCATCCATGAAATGCAAATTAAAACAAAACTGAGATACTGTCTAACCCCAGCAACAATGGTATCATAAAGAAATTAAAAATCAGCAAACTTTGAGGAGGCTATATGGAAAAAAGTAACCCTTCTCCACTGCTGGTGGGAATGTAGACTGGTGCAACCATTATGGAAATCAGTGTGAAGACTCCTCAAAAAACTAGGACTGGAAATCCCATACAATCCAGCTATCTGCCTTATAAACAATGAAAAATTCGAAGCCTTCATATACATGTGGATGCCACTTGAAGATATACTCATAAGAGGAATAAACCAGACCCACATGCGGAAATATCATGTAGTTTCCTTAGTGTAAGAACTCAAAACAAGAAATAAAAATGGAATGGTATAACACAATGAAACGGAAAGTGAGAACTTAAGCAATAAACCAGTAAGAGAAGGCAAGGAGAAAAACTAGGAAATATGGCAGGTGCAAAACATTCATTTATATACACAAGACATTTAAGGCAATGGCCTTGAAAATCTGCATCAGATTTTTGAAACTAGCAGTTAATGGGTAGAATTCTCACCCTGACTAACTATATAACCTGATATATGTGAACTAAGCAACTCCACTGAGCATAGCAATGTGTAGTACAAGTCTGTGCTTGGAATCCTGTCATTCTGGCCTTATAAAAGTATACTATGGCGTTGGAGAGATGGCTCAGTGGAATAAGCACATCCCTGGCAAGCACAAGGGCCTGAGTTCAATCCCCAGTTCCGAAAAAAAAAAGTGTACTACTTCTACTGTCATATTAATTACAGCTATACTCTCTCTCAAGTAATTTTTTGTTTAAATAAAACGTAATAAAACAAAACAATAGGCAAAAAAGTCATAGGACTGTCCTGCTACAATTTTGTAAATGGTTAGATTTCTACATACCTGTGTGTTGAAATGTAATGTTTCTGTCTTTATTTTTAAATTATCTTTATTTTCTACATTTGATAAGGATTTACAATTTAGCATATCAATGATTTTCGGAAAATATCTGTTGCATGTTATATCTATGACATTTGATATTCAGACAGATAGTGATGTTAAGCTCAGCTACCTATGTTGTATGGTAATAATATGATGAATAGTCTCCTCTGGAGGTCTAATCACTTATGTTTTCAGATGAAAAAACTGGAGAAAATGAAGAGCTACAAGGAAAGCCATCATTTTGGTTCTAGCCCTTCAAAGTCAGTGAGGACTCAAGACATAAGAAAACCTCTAATGTAATAGCCTGTAACACACAGGTGTTCCAACTTTTCTGTTCAAGGAGATTACGGGGTCACAGAGGAAAGTGATCAATGATGTAGAGTGTGACTAAGGACAGTAATCTAGAGAGAAAACATTCTCTCAGACTTCAACAGAGATCAAATTGATCACGTGATGTCCATGACTCATCCTGATGGCTGACACTGACAAAAGATATACAAAGTGCTGTACATTGTTTCAGGTTAGGTCCTGAGTGGATTTGACTGACCTTTTGAGATATAACAGTTTCATTTCCTGTTATATAGGTCTTGCTTTATCTTGCTCTTAACCATCCAACAGAAAAATATAAACACTAGATATAAAACATAAAACCATATTGATATTCTCAGCTGTTAAAGGTTCAAGTAAACAACTTCTGACATTGCCAGTCCTGTGGATAGCCCACTATTATTGTGGTCTACTAGACTATATTGGATTATTTTGCTGAATTCATACACCTAAAGTATTTGAATGGCAATGGAATAACTATCTCTCACAAAACTAAGCAATAAAGGGAGATATAATGAAGGACGATTTTGTAGTGAAATATCTATGTCTCTCTATATCTATATCTATATCTATATACATCTATATCTATATATATATACATACAAGTTAGTTATGATAGTTATACAGCTACTTTCTCTTAGTTCAATGGGAAGAAAGATTTGTTCTAATAGCGTTTAGACAAGATAGCATGTCTGTATTCTCTACTATGATTAATTACTATGAAGACAACAATATGCAATGTATTAATTATTGTGACTATCCTTCTGAGGTGTTTTGAAACTTCTAATTGATATTTCTTTCTCATTAAAATTAATTAAAATACAACAACCCTGAGATACTGACTCACTCCAGAAAGAATGGCAATCATAAAGAAATCAATGTTAAATTTGGGAGAGGCCGCAGAGGAAAAAAAACATCTCCATTGCTGATGGGAATGTAGCCTGGTGCAAACATTATGGAAATCAATGTGAAAACTCCTCAAAAAACTAGAACTTCAAGTCGCATTCAGTCCATCTATCCTCCTTCTGGGAATTTTCCCAAAAGAACAGAAAACATCACGTTACAGTGATACATATGCGTCTATGTTTAAAGCAGTACAATTTGTGATAGCAAAATATTGGAAACAACAAAAGTGGCCATCACCTGAGGAGTGACTGAAAATGATGAGGTGTTTTTATACAATAAACTATTACTGAGCTATAAAGAAAAATATATTCACAACCTTCATATGTAAGTGGATGCTTATATATGACGATATACGCATAAGTTAATATACGCACATATGTAAATGTCTTATTGTCTCCCTAGTGTAAGAACTCAAAAGAAGAAAAAAAAAGAATGTTGTAGCACAGTTAAATGGAAAGCGAGAGTTTAAGGATTAAACAATGAAGAGACAGAATGGAGAAAAGTTAGGAAATATGGCAGGGGCAAAACCATACATTTATAAACACAAGGTGGTTAAAGCACTGGTCCTAAGAATCTCCATTAGGTTTTTGAAAATAATAGCTATCGGGTAGAATTCTCACCCTGACTAACTATATGCTGATATCTGAGAACTAAGCATCTACACTGAGAAGGGAAATGTGTAATACTAAATTCATTCTTGAAATACATGTCATTTTGGTTATCTAAATGCATAATTCTTCTAATGTCATACCAATTATTGCTTTACTCTGTTTAACGTATTTTTTAAATGGTAACAAAGGAAAACTAGAGAGAAGAAAAATAATGTCATAGGAGTGTCCTGCTACAATGTAGTATATTGTTTGATTTCTAAATTTCTGTGTAAAAATATATAATTGTTCATTCACATTCTACAATGATCTAAAGTTTGGAATATCCATGTTTGTTGGAAAATAGCAATTCCATATTATTTCTAAGGCTATTGATAATCAAACAGATAGTGATGTTTAGCTCAAATGCCTCTGTTACAGGGTAAAAATAACTATAAGCTTCTGTTCTACACGTTTCACAACTAACCTTTGCAGACCAAAAATTAGATAAATAGAGGGTCCACAAGATAATCAATACTTAGTCATTAGCACTTCAAGTTCAGTGAGGACTCAGGACACAAGTGAACATTTCCTTTATAAGATGTCACGTGACATCCTATAATGCAGTGATGTGCCAATTTTTTGATCATGGAGATTGTGGGGCCACAGAGAAAAGTTATTAATGCATAATGTGCCTAAGGAGAGCTACCAAGAGAGATATTTTCTCTCAGAGTTTCGTAGAGAGCAAATTGTTGAAGCAATAGCTGTGACTCATCCAGATGGCTGAAACTGACAAAAGGACTACAAGGTGCTGTATATGTTTCTTGCATGAATCCTCACTAGATTTGGCTGACCTTGTCAGATACATAACTTACATTTTTTGTTATATAGTCCTTGCTTTAACTTGATCTTAACCATCCAGCAGAAATGAATAACCACAAGGTATAAAAAGAAATGCTATATTTACTTGTTTTGCTTTAAAAAGCTCACATCAACTTCTGACAATTTCAGTTCTGCTGTTCATCCACTACTATTATGAAGTAGTGGATTATATTGGGTTATTTTGTTGAATTCAAGTGCCTACACTCTTTAGACTGGTTTCAAGTGTGAAAAGGTCATTTAAAGATTACTGTGAATACATCTTCTCTAACTGCAGTGGAACACCTATCTCTGACAAAGCAAAACAAAAAGGGGGATATGTTTGGAGCCACAAAGCTAGGAAATTGATCAAATATATGAAGGTGGGACTTTGTCCAGTGCCTAAAGCAAACAAGCTACCTTACTCTTGAGATGAACATCGTGCTGGTTAAGCTTCACTATCTATCAGTTCATAGGCAATCTAGTATCATGCATTACATATTTCACAAAAGTGAAAATAAAGGAAAGTTTTGTTGTATGAAACAAAGGGGATATATACATATATATATATATATATATATATATATATGAGTTAGTATATGTAGCTACTTTCTTTTAGCTCTTTGAGAATAAAAGTTTGTACTAATATAGTTTAGACAAGATATCATATCTGCATCTTGTTCTCTGATTTATTATGATGAAAAGGCAACAATATGCAATGTATTTATTGTCAACGTCCTCCTAACCTGTTTTGAAACATTTTTTTGCTCTTCCATTTTTTCTCATTAAAATGAATAGAAATTAAAAAAAAACATTCTAACACAGATATCTAGGAAATTAAGAAGTCCTTTGATACCTGGGAAAAAAACTTAAATGATATTGAACATAGAATTTCAGACGTTGAAGACGTTTTTGCAGCTAATGAACTAACAAGGAACCAGGAAATAATAAGTCAGCAGCCACAAGATGATGCAAAGAAAAATAAGAATAAGAGGTGTGAATGCAGCATTGAGAGACAATAGAAATGACATAGAAGGACTAACAGAAGTATTAATACATAATTTTCTGAACATGAGAAAAACTGACATACACATACATAAGCAAGTCATTCAGAAATCCACACAGCCATAATTGACTTTCCATATGCCAGACACTAAAATTAGATCCTGTTCTGTCATCATGCACTAAAACAATGTCAAAATAGATTAAAGATCTAAATATTAAAACAGAAAAACTAAATCTCCTAGAAGAGAAAGTAGGAGAAAATCCTGAAAACACAGGGATAGGAAGATATTTGAAGAACAAAAAACAATCTTCAAGGGAAATACTTCAAGAAATCAAGAACTGTGATCTTGTCTTACGGAGAAGTTTCTCCACATTAAAAGAAATCACCAACAGTGAAAATACAGCCCAAAAATTGGGGGAAAAATCTTGACCAACAGTCATTCTACAAAAAACTTCTATCTAAAATATATAAAAAAGTAAAAAAAAAATACAGACCCTCCAAAATTCAAAGATGTGATCCAAAAATGTGCATCTGAGATGAATATATATACTTCCCAGAACAGTGGAAAATAAATACAGGAAAAACTGTTCCACAGTCTTGGTCATTCAAATGATACAACACTGAGATTCCAGCTCACTCCAGAAAGAATGGCTATCATTAAGATATCAAATATGGGAGTATCTGTGAGGAAAAGGATTTCCTTCTCCAATTGTAGTGGGAGTATAGACTACTAACTTTATGGAAATCAGTGTGGACATTTTGCAAAATGCTAGTATTGGAGGTCCCATTCAACCAAGCTATTGCTCTCCTGGACATTTTTACAAATGAACTGAAAACATCATACCACTGTGATATGTGTGCACCCATGTTATTAGCAGTGCAATATGTCATAGCTAAAAGTTAGAAACAACCCAAATGCCCATCAACACAGAAATGGATAAAAATGTTGTGATACTTTTATACAATAGAATATACTCCCACTATAAAGAAATGTAAACTTGAGGTCTTCAATAGATGAATGGCTGCAACTAGAGGATATATCCGTAAGCAAAATAAATCAGACATGCATGTGTAAACATCAGATTGTCTTCCTAGTGTAAGAACCTGAAAGAATATATAATATGAAAGGGATAATAGATATAGTAAAAGGGATGGAAATTGAACACAAGGAATAAACAATTGAGTTTAGGGAACAGAGAAAATGTGGAGAAAAAAAAGAAAGCGGCAAATTGTACAAGTATTCACACAGGACAGCTAAGAGGATTGTATCACTAATTTCTATCAGTTGTTTGAAGCTAGCAGTTAATGATTAAAATTTTACTTTGGCCAATTTTATTTACTAGAATCTATAATCTGAGCAACTATATTGAAGATAGCAATATGCAATATAGCAACCACTGTTTAATCTTTCTTTATTTTTTAAATGTTTATACTTTCTAAGGTCCTATCTATTGTTTTTATTCTTTCTTTAGACAAATTTTAAAAAATTGAAAGGATAAGAAAAATGTCAAGTTTTATGAAAAGGAAGAGCTAATATTTAAATTGTGTTATCAGTCTTACATGTCTATATCTGGTAGTCTCAGCAATAAATTTAATGACAATATATAATGTAACAACCATTGTTAATTTCTTATTCTTGCTTTAAATTTTGTGCTATTTTTATTATTTTATTTTGCTTTGTTTATATTTTGTTCCTGGTTTTACTCCCTGTTTAAAATATTTTTAAACTAATCATAATGTATCATTACTTCTAAGTGGTTTGGTATATATATAAATTTTTTTTCAAACATTTAAAAAATCTCTAATTTTTCTATATCTATACAATTTGTATTAATTCGCTGTTCTAAAATTCATACTAAAGTATAAAATTTATGTATGAGCAATGGCAAATATAACCTATCTTGAGCTTTTCACTTTCCATAGTTTAAGTCATACAAATGAATATTTATTCATTTATTTATTATTATTTTTGGTACCGGGGATTGAACTCAGGAACCTGTGCTTGCCAGGCAAGCACTTATTCTACTGAGCTTTCTCCCCAGGCCTTAAGTTGAGAATGATTTTTGTTGGCTGGCTCAGGTTGCATTAAGGGTGGGTCTGGTAATGCAGGTGGAGGTGGAGATCGAAAGGTTTAAACAACTGAGCTAAAGGACAGGTCCCACAAATGTCATTTTATGGTTAAAGAGATATTATTAATTTTCCTTTTTTCTGCACTAACTCTCAGTTATGATTGTTTTTTCAGTGAAATATGCCTTTTTTGGTCTCTAGGGACACAGCGTAACATGCTAAGTAGGTAATAGAAATGCCACCTAACACTAACAGGGTTTGGGGGAAGGGCTGCCTGATTTGGACAGATCTCTGACTGTTGTCAAGTCTCTTCAGTTCCTAGACTTTAGCTTTCTTAAGTATCATTGCTTTGTATGGAAGAGAACAGACTAGAGCTGAAGAAACCCTCACTGGTACTCTGAAACTAATACACGTTGAGTCACTGGTCTTGTATGAGTTAATAGTGTTAAAGAACTAGACCAAACACAAGAAGAAATGGCATTGAGAACATTAAGGAGGGTGTTCTCTCTCAGTTCACAAAACACTTCTGAGTGATCTGAGGTAGTTGGGTAGTATTTATCCCAGCAAAACCATAAACTTTTTGTATGTTTCTCTTAATATCATAGGCAGACTAGCAGACAAAGGCAGTATTGACCATTTGCTGATTTTGAGACGCCTTTGGATTAAAGGATGTATAGATCGAGTAGTCTTCATTGAGTGTCTCATAAGATTTGACTAGACTTTTATTGGATTCTTGAATAACTGCCATAATCTTAAAACTGTTATTGGATTTGTGTATTCTTCTTTGAGCCCTGAAAATAGGGCTGTGTGCTACTGATCCATGGTCTCATGGTCTTCTGCCATATTACAATCCCATCTTGGTTATGCTCATGGGAGAACTGTGTTCATCCAGGCACCATAATCAATCACTGTTGTGGGTACTTTTGGTTTCAGTCAGAATTGGACCATGTCTAGAATATGGTAGCATTCTTCCATATTAAACAAGGTAAAAATGAACTGCTTTTGCTGACAGTTACTCCATGTTGGCAGGTGGTATGGAAGTTGAATGCAAAGAGATCAGTCACAGTGACATTTCCAAGCAGAACATTTTATGGTGCTTGCTATTTAGGAGGCCAGTGACACTGAATGGCTAATATATGAAAAGGGGTTATTTGGGTGCAACTCCCTCAGCTTGAGGACACACAGGAAGTAGAAGCTGGAGGTGAAGTAGAGGTTCAAAATAGGTTAAAGAATAGAAGTGGTGGCTGACAAGGCTGTCAGTGCTTCTGTCCATTTCCACACCACCTGATAAGGAATCAATCTGGCATCCAGGAGGTGCTGCAATGCTTGGTGACAGTGGTGCTGTGGAGTCTGAAATAGTGGCCATAGGCTGTGTGTGGGTTGGAGGCAGGATAGGCCAGGAAGTGGGAAGGAAGGGAGGGAGATACAAGCCTCTAGATGATGGGAGAAATTCCGGGGTAGGGGTGATGGAAGGCAGCATGAGCACAGTAGAATAAAAGTAGCTGAGGAAGCTAAAGGAGACACTAGAGGATACAGCTGTAGTGGGCAAAGATGAAGTGGGTCCTGAGATACACTTAAATATGGCGACAGAAGTGCTATGGTTCTTAGGAGGAGGGGTGGCAGCAGCAGTTAAAGTTTTTCAAGGGACATCAAGGCTGGATGAACAGCCTGGGGTCCATGAAAATAAGGAGGATTCAGATCAGGTTCATGTTCTTCAAATAGGACCAGTTAAACTTCTCTTATTTATGGAAGGCTTAGGAGGGCTTTCATAACTCTCAAGAATTTTTTTTCATAATTTTATTGAGAAACAAATAGCAATGGGACAGTTTCAAACCAAATTGGTAGGACAGTTTCAATAATTAACACATTGCACAAATTTTTTCCTAGTGGTCAATTGCTGCACAAGATGCAGACATGATATCATATTTACACACACTATTAGAACAAAACCCTCTATTCATTAAGAGAGTGAAACTATATATCTATCCTAACTATATTGAATACACAGATAAAAAATGGACATTCATTTGTATACACTTTTTTTTGTGAAGTTCCGTTAATTGAATATTATAGGTGTGTTAACTCAGCAAAATATTCTAAAAGAGTCCAATAGTCCATAATAGTATTGGGTCTTCTGCTTCACTGGCAATGTCAGAAATTGTTGACCTGGGTCCCCTATAGCTCAAAATAACACCATGACTTTATTTCTTATACTTCATTTTTGTACTTTTCTGCTTGATGGTTAAGATCAAGGTAAACCAGGACCTATGCAACAAGAATTGTAGCTTTTGGGTCTGTTAAGGTCAGTGAAATCATCTCAGGATTTATGCTGAGCTCCTGTAGATCAGATTGTAGAACCTTTGTCAGTGTCAGCCATGTGGATGAATCATGGCCATTGCTTGGCCAATGTGCTCTCTGTGAAAGCCTGAGAATGTTTTCTCTCCATGTGACTCTCATTAGGCACACTCTACATCATCAATCACTTTCCTCTTTGGACCCATAACATGCTTGATCAGAAAATTTGAGAAACAACTGAGTTATAGTACAAGTTCTCAATATGTCCTGAGTCTTAATTGACCTTAGAAGGCTAGGGCCAAAATGTTGGCTTCCTTGCGGTGCTCCTTTTTCTCTAATTTTGGTCTGCAAACTTATATTTTTAACCCTCCAGAAGACAAGCTTATTGTTATCACCATACAACCTAGGTTGTTAAGCTTAACCTCACTATCTGTCTGAATAGAAAATATCTTAGGCATAACATGCAACAGGTATTTTTCATCAAGTATTGATATGTTGAAATTTAAGTCCCTACACAATATGATGAAACAATATTTATAAATTAAATATATTTTAAAAATAGGCATAACAAATTATGCAAATCTTATGTTTACACATAAGTCCAAAAATCTAACCATATGCAACCTTGAAGCAGGACAGTCCCACAACATTCCTTCTCCTGTCTCTTGACTTCATTCACCACCCCCTACTTTTTGAACCATCATCTACTCGAGAGACAGCACAGCAGCAACTGGCATGTCATGACAAGCAGCCTGTATTTAGAAGACCAGAATGACTGGCACTCCAAGCATAAAACTAATATTACAGATTACCATCTTCAGTGCAGTTGCTTAGTTCACTGGTATCAGAATATATAGTTAGTCAGTGTGAGAATCTTTCCAATTAACTACTAGATTCAAAAATCTAGATTCTCAGGATCATTGCCTTGCCCATCTTCTACACAGCACTGTGTGGCTTGTCACTGTCATGTTTCCTAACTTTTCTCTTTTACCTCTCCTAATTAGATAGTCGTCGAGTTCCTGCTTTCCATTCACTTGTATTATAACTTTCTCTATGTAGTTCTTCCTTTGACTTCTTATACTAGGGAAACTATACGATATTTACACATGTGTGTCTGGTTTATTTCACTTCTGAGTATATATGCACGTGACATCCACTTCAATATAAATGCGTCGAGTTTATCATTCTTTATAGCTGAGTAATACTCAATTGTGTAAAAATGCCACATCTCTTTCAATCATTCCTCAGGTGATGGGCATCTTGGTTGTTTCCAAGATTTGGCTATCACAAATTGTGCTGCTATAAACACAGGCACACATATATCCCAATGACATGATGTTTTCAGATCTTCTGGGAAAATTCTTAGTAGAGGAATAGATAGTTTAAATGGGATTTCCACTCCAACATTTCTAAGGAATCTCCACACTGATTTCCATAATTCTTGAACCGGTCTACATTCCCACCAGGAGCAGAGAAAAGATCCTTTTCTCCACAGCCTCTCCAAAATTTGTTGTTCTGTGATTTCTTTGTGATAGCCATTCTTTCTAGGATGAGATGATATCTAAATGTTGTTTAAATTTGCATTTCACGGATGGCTAGTGATGTGGAGAATTTTTTCATGTATTTATTCTCTTCTTTAATTTCATACTCTGAGAAGAGTGTGTTCATCTCAGATGTCCAATTCTGAACTGAGTCTTTAAATTTTGAAGCCTTATTGTTTTTTAGTTCTTTATAATTTCTAGAGAGCAGACCTTTCTCTGAGTACTTATTTGTCATGATTTTTTCCAAATTTGTTGGTTGTCTTTTCACTTTGTTGGTAATTTCTTTTGACGTGAAAAAACTTCTCAGTAAGTGCAGGTCCCAGTTGTTAATTCTTTCAACTGTTTCCTGTGTGATTTCATTTTTGTTCATGAACTCTTTGCCTACCCAAATGTCTTCAAGTGTTTCTCCTACTTTCTCTTCCAGGACATTTAGTGTCTCTGCTTTAACATTTAGATCTTTAATCCATTTTGAATTTAGTTTAGTGCATGGTGAAAGACCTTGGTCAAGTTTTATTTTTCTGCCTGTAGAGAGCAGAGCCAGTTTTTCCAGCACCATTTGTTAAACATGTTATCTTTCTTCCAGTGAGTATGTTCTGATCCTTTACAAAAGATAAGGTGGCACACTGTGTTTATAGGGGTTTCAGCATCTTCTAATCTATTCCATTGATCTTCAGGTCTCTTTTGTTGTCAGTACCATGCTGATTTTATCACAGTAGCCTTATAGTATAATTTCAAGTCGAAAATTGTAATGCCTCCTGCCTTGTCATTATTGTGCAGGATAGCCTTTCCTATTCTAGGTCATTTCTGGCTCCAAACAAAGTTTAAAAGTGATTTCTCTAGCTCTGTGTGGCAAGTTGTTCATAGTCTGATAGGGATTGCATTAAATTTGTACAGCAATTTTGGAAGTATGGCTATCATCACATTGTTGTTTCTTCCTCTCAGTGAGTATGGAATAACTTTCCATTTTCTGAATCCTATATGATGTCTTTTTAAAGAGTACTGTAATTTTCCTTGAAAAGGTCTTTGACTTCTTTAGTTGGATTATTTCCAAGATATTTCATTTTCACTGGTGCTATTGTAAAAGATATTGTATCTATAATATCCCTGTCAGTGTGCTTGTTGTCTGTGTAGAGGGATGCTATTGACTTTTGGGTATTGACTTTATAATCTGCTACTACTGAATTTCTGTATTAATTCTCGTAGCTTCTTGGTGGAGGTTTTAGAGTCTTGCAAGTAAAGTATCATGACATCTGCAAATAGAGATAATTTAAGTTCTTCTTTACTTATTCTTATTCCATTTATTTCTTTCTCTTGTATAATGGCTCTATCTAATGATTCCAGAACTATATGGAATAAGACTGGTGATAGAGGACATCTTTTTGTTGTACCAGATCTAAGATAAAATTTTCAGTTCTTCCCCATTTAGGATTATGTTGTCTTTTGTGTTTTCATAAATGGCTTTTACAAAATTGAAGGAGAGGCCATCTATTCCAGTTTTCTGTAGGACTTTGAACATGAATGAGTGTTGGACTTTGTCAAAAGCCTTTTCTGCATTAATGGAGATGATCATGTGGTTTTTAGTTTTCACTCTATTGATATAGTGTATTACATTTATAGATTTTTGAATATTGAACTATCCTTGCATCCCTGGGATGAATTCTACCTGGTCTTGTTGTATGATCTTCTGGAAGATTTGCT
This sequence comes from Octodon degus, assembly GCF_000260255.1. Lineage (NCBI taxonomy): Eukaryota > Metazoa > Chordata > Mammalia > Rodentia > Octodontidae > Octodon > Octodon degus. The sequence continues at coordinate 267,834 of NW_004525019.1, forward strand.
CTATTCATTTGCTAGACTTTTTTCTTTTTAACTTTTAGTATTGATTTATTATTGTAGAAAATATTTTCTTTCCCTTAAGGCAATATTATAAGATGTAATCATGCATCTTGGGGAATTTACTTTTAAAAGTAATTTTAAAGTAAGCATTGATTTTTAATATGATGCAAGTTAAGGATTTGGGTCTATTTCTTGCAAATAGAGATCAATTATTCCATGACTATTTATTGAAAAGCGTGTTTTTCATCATTGAATTGCTTTGATGCCTTTTGAAAATAATTGCTGAGTATTGTATGTGTTGTTTTATTTCTGGACTCCTCTGTTCTGTTGGCCTATGTGTCTCCTTACTGCAATCACATGCTCATTTGCTAGACTTTTATTGAGGATTTTGGCATATATGTTCATGAAGGAGTTTGGCATATAATTCTCTTTCTTAGTTATGTCTTTCCCTGGTTTTGGTATCAATGTAATACTTGCCTTCAGGAATGGTTTTGGGAGGACTGCTTCCTTTTCAATTTCATTGAAGATTTTGAGGATAATAGGGACTACATCTTCTGTACATTTCTTGTAGAATTCAACTGTGTATCCATCTGGACCTGGACTTTTCTTTGCTGGTAGGTTTTTAATTACATTTCATATTTCTTTGGCTGTTATTGAGCTATTGAGAACTTTTATATCTTGTTGATTCAGTTGTAGTAATTTGTACCTTTCTAGGAATCTGTTCATTTCTTCTGTGTATTCTATTCTTGAGTAAAGATTCTCAAAGTAGCTATTGATAATCTTCTAAATTTCCACTGGGATAATTACACCCTTTTCATTCCTTATTGCTTGTATTTGAATTTTTGCTTTCATGTTTTTCATGAGGTTGGTTAGGGGTTTATCGATTTTATTTAATCTTTCAAAGAACCAGCTTTTTGGTTTTTAATTCTTTGAATTGTTTTCTTCGTCTCCATTGAATTAATTTCTGCTCTAATCTTTATGATTTCCTCCTGTCTTTGGGCTCTGGATTTGGTTCGCTCTTCCTTTTCTAGTTGTTGAAGGTGCAGCATTAGGGTATTTATTTGTTCCCGTTCTGTTTTCCTAATGTGTGAATTCAGAGCTATGAATTTCCCTCTGATAACTGCTTTCATTGTATGCTATAAATTCCAATAAATTGCGCTTGAATATTCATTGAATTGTAGATATTGTTGAATTTCTTGTTTAATGTCATCTGTGACCCATTCGTTGCTGAGTAGGGTGACATTTAATCTTCATGTCTTTAGGTCTTTTTTTTTTTGGTTTCTGTTGTCATTTATTTCCAGTTTCATTGCATTGTGGTCAGATAATGTGCATGGGATAATTTATTTTTTCCTACATATACTTAAGCATGAACTATGGACCAATATGTGGTCTATTTTAGAAAATGACCCATGTACAACTGAAAGAAATGAGTATTCAGCTATGTTTGGTTCGAACACTCTGTGCATGTCCACCAAATCCATTTGCTTCAAGCTCTGGTTCAGTTCTGGCAATTCTCTGTTAATTTTTGTCTGGTTGACCTATCTTTTGGGGATAAGAGGATGTTAAGTTCTCCTGTTAAAACTGTGGTATTGGATATTAGATATTTCAGGTCAATTAAGATTTGGTTTATATAGTTATGTGCTCCCTTGTTTCTTGCATACATATTTGTGAGTGTTACCTCTTCCTCTTGACTTTTTCCTCTAACCAGTATATAGTGGCCTTCATTATTTCACTTGGTCATTCTTGGTTTGAAGTTGAGACTGTCTGTGAATGGGATCGCTGCCCCTGCATTTTTCTGAGGTGCTTGGTCACGTATTACTGTGTTCCATCCACTGACTTTCAGCTGATGAATGTATTTATGTGATAATTATGTTTCTTGTATACAGTATATTGTTGAATTTTGTTTCCTCATCCATTGTGCCAGTCTATGTTTCTTAATTGGTGAATTGAGTCCATTTATACTGATGGTCAGAATTTAGATGTATTGACTTATGATTGACATGTTATTTTCTTGTTGTCATTTACTCATTTTTCGTATGTGTATAATTGCATGCCCTATTTAGGTTGTTGCTTCTGAACTCATTCACGGAGTTCTGATCATTTTAGTCCCTCTCTAGAACATCTTACAGTACCTGTGTAGTGTTGGCTTTGTCATTATGAAATTCTTTTTTTTTTTTGTTTGTGATGGAAGTATTTCACTTCTCCATCAAACTTGAAATAGAGTTTTGTAGGGTATAGCAGCTTGGGCTGGAATTTGTTTTCATAGAGGAATTGAAATACTCTGCTCCATGTTCTTCTTGCCTTCATGGTGTGTGAAGAGAAGTCGGCTAAAATTCTGATGGGTTTTCTTTGAAGGTGATCTGCTTCTTTTCTCTAGCGGCTTTCAGTAGATTATTCTTGTGCTGAGTATCTGAGATCTTGACTATTATAAGTCTTGTTGTGTTTTTCATTGGTTTGAGGTAACTTGGCATTCTGCATGCTTTGGTTAACTGAGTATCAGACTCTTCCTCATATTTGGTAAGTTTTCAGCTATTACTTCTGCCTTTATTTTTTCAATGCCATTTTTATTTTTTATTCATTTTTTTCACAATTTTTACACTTTATTTTTTCCCATAATTTTATTGAAAAATAATAGCAATGAGGCAGTTTCAAATCAAATTGGTTGGACATTTCCGATAACTAACACGTTGCATGCATTCTTCCTAGTGGTTAATTGCTGTATAAGATGCAGACATGATTTCCTATTTAAAAACACCATTAGAACAAATCTCTCTATTCATTAAGAGACTGTAACTATATATCTATCCTAACCACTTTGAATACACAGATACAAAATGGACATTCATCTGTATCCCCTTTTTTTCTTAAGTTCTGTTTTTTGAATTTTATAGGTGTGTAAACTCAGCAAAATATTCTAAAAGAGTCCAGTTGCCCATAATAGTATTGGGTCTTCTGCTTGAGTGGCAATGTCAGAAATTGTTGACCTGAGTCCCCTCCAGCTCAACATAACAGCATGGCTTTACTTCTTATATTTCGTTTTTATACTTTTCTGCTGGGTGGTTAAGACCAATGTAAAGCAGGACTTATGCAATAGGAGTTGTACCCTTTGGGTCTGACAAGGTAGGTGACTTATCCTGAGATCCTGAACCTCAGATTGTTGAACGTTTGTCATTGCCAGCCGTGTGCATGAGTCACAGTCATTGCTTGGCCAATGTGCTCTCTGTGAAAACTCGAGAAAATGTTTTCACTCCATGTGAGTCTCCTTAGGCACATTGTACATGTAATTTCATTTTTCTTGACTCCTTCTTTCTCATTGATGCCTATTAGTCTCACATTGTTCATCTTTGCATCATCTTGCAGGTGATGGATTATTTTTTCCTACATCCTAGTTGTTTTTAAGAGCTCTTTTCTTAACTTTTCACTAGCTGCACGAGTATCTTCAAGATCTGAACTCTGTCTTCACTTCAACTTAGATGATTTGCAAGCTTGTGATTGAGATTTTAAATTCCTCTATATCTCTTTGACTCTTCTCCATGCGATCTATTTTTTTCCAGTATTGCTCATTCAAGGAATCCGTCATTTTTCTGATCTCCTCTATTTCTTTATCAATGTCTTCTTAAAAGTAGTTATAAATTCTTTTACTGCAGTGGTTTTTTCAGATTGGATTTCCTCCCTACTTTTCTGTAGTTGATTCTTTACTTCATATGCTATGAGTTCGAGAATTCTTTTCTTATCTCAGAAAGTTCCGCGTTGAGTGCCTCTATAACTTTCTGCTGTTGTTTATTTACTATCGACGCTATTAATTCATATATTTGAGCTGAACTAATGTCCTCTGCACTTGTTCTGGTTGGTCATTTGGTTTCCTCTATATTTTTCTTCATTTAATTCTTTACTGCAGAAGTTATTAATTCTTCTATTTCTTTTTTTCATTTCCAATCTGAGTTCCTCTATACCTTTCTGCAGCTGTTTCTCTGTTTCAGAAGCCATTGATTCACTGATTTCATCTGGGTTTTGTGAAAGAATTTTGTTCCGTGTTAGTTTCTTCTGCACTTGTTATGGGTAGGCTTGGCTTCTGAGATTGCATTTTTTCCTTCTTGTTGTCAGTTTGTGTAGCTCTGTCTTCTGACCTTTGTTCTAGATCTTTGGCAATTATAACCTTAACACCTAATGAAGTTGATGTGCAGATCTACACATTTTGGATTTATACAGTTGTGCCTGGCTGGGGTCTAGGTGCTGTGCTTAGCTCCTTCCTGCTTCTGCCCTTTGGGGTGAACCAGTTGTGCCCCTCTGGCAAAACGTTCTGCTTCTGGACTAGCTGGGTGGTTCTGTCTCCTACTCTCTCTACAGGGATTGCAGCTGCACGGTTTCACCTGAGGCTTGTATGCCAGGCCTGAGCTGAGTCTGGAGGGGACAAGGTGGAATAGGGGGGAGAGGCAGTTCTCCCACACACTCACTGATGCTGGGCTTGGATTCGATCTGAGTGTTCCCAGAATGTGACAGAAATTCCTACTAGGTGTGCTGTTTGGGGAAGGTACTACGAAGTGGTCGAGGGTGTCCCATGGGGGTGAAAGAAGGTCTCATTCACGCTGAGCCTGGGCTGGGACAAGTAGGTCCCGCAGTCGCAGGGTAGCTGTAAGCTTTCCTACACACTCACCGGACCTGGGCTAAGACTAGATCTGGGTGTTCCCGGAAGGTCTTAAGAATTCCTACTCAGCTGGTGGGGAAGTTGCTGCGGAGTGGTGGGGGTCATCTGAACATTGTTTTAGAGGGTCTCTCCCATGCTGCACCTGGTCTGGGACCGGTAGGTCCTGCTGGCCCAGGGTAGCCCGAAGCTCTCCCATGCACTCATGGAGCCTGGGCTCAAGAATTTGTTTTGACAGCAAGAATTGCCAATCCTCTGTCATGCAGGGCACAGGTGCAGAGCTAAGGCAGCATGGTTAAGATTCCCTTTGACAAGGGCTCAGGTAGAATGGGCCAGAGAGATGGGCCAGTAGAATAAGTGCTTGCCTGGCAAGTGCAAGGGCCTGAGTTCCAGCCCCGGTTCATAAAAAAGGGTTCAGGCAGTAATTTAAAGAATCAATATGGTAGGCCTGGTCAAGATGCCTGGTCTTGTAGTCTGTTATGCCATTCTAGATAGTCTCAACACTTAGATTTCCCTCAGGCAGCCAATACAGGCACAGGTAGAGCCAGTGAATCTCACAGAAGGCCTAGAACCTTTTAGAGTTTATTTCTACTTCATGGTCATGTATGAATTCTCTTTTGAAGATTTTCAGCATAGAAACTAGGATCATGATTTTACTATGGCCTGCAACCATATATATTGTATATGCTTGAATGGTTGCACAATAGATGAAGGATGGGTGAGGATTAAAATGCTCCTCAGATTTTGGGGAAATAATATGTCCAGAGAATAGTTGCATGCATATGAACACCACACAAGGTCAGTCTTCACTAAGTGAAAGTACTGATTCATTCCACAATTGCAGAGGTTAAGTCACATTTTAGCACCTTAGATAAGATTACAGAACTGCAGAAATCCAATCCACTTAAGCTCCAACGTTCTGAGGTCCCAGAGGATGCATTGACTGTGGAGCACAGATAGAATAGCCTGCTGCTTTTGCTATCCATTAAAAACCTTCACAAAATAATTCTGCAGGCACTCAGAAGTTAAACATTCTAACTCTTTTCCTCATGAGTGACCTTAGCTAACAGGATCTCCCTCTGCCATGAACTGAGCAGGATGGGCTGACAGACAGAATGACTGATTGACTGACTAGGGTACATTCCAAGGGTCTTATCTTATCTGAAGACAGAACTCACTGTGTCCTTACCCCTCTTTTAGGTCAAGCGAGGGCTTCTGGAGCCAAACAAGGGCCTTGCAAGGGGTCGCCCAGAAGAACTGGAGGGAGCATCTTTTCATAAGGGAGCCAGGAGAAGTTTTTGTTTCAGATGCCAGGCTTCAGCTTATGACCTAAGTGGTCAGCATGCACTTCCTGGTCAGGGAGAAAAGAAATGCTACAGATCAAATATAGGAATAAATGGTAATGTTTAGACTAAGTAAACAGTTTATTACACTAGTGGATTTCACTGGGATCTTTCTCACAACGAGTCAGGGAATTGGCTGGAAGGGATTGGGAACTTTTATAGGGAGAGCAAGAAGTGAAGCATCAAGGCAGGCTTGATGAGATCGATTGCGGAATTTGGTGACATCATGGGTTTCTAAGAGAGTTTAAACATCTCAAATTACTTTGTAAGGCCTCAGTTAAACAAGCAAGGGTTGAACAAAGGAAGAACTATTGCCTTATACTTGAAGTTAGGTTGTAAGGCACTCACTTACATAAGAATAGTAAAGACAGTGGTTTATAGAAAGGAAGAAGTGTCAGGAAGGTTGACACAAATTTCTGCTTGGTCTTGGTGGCCATTCGGAGAGGGCTTTTAATTGAAGATTTTAATTATCCCTTCATTTTTAAATTTTTTTATTTGTTTATGTTTTTAATGTATTAAATACAGGGTCTATAGAGTCTTAGCTAGAGCCATTAGACAACAGAGAGAAATAAAATGAATAAGAATAAGTAAAAAAGAACTAAACTGTCATTATTTGCAAGTGAGATAATACTTTACTTGAAAGACCCAAAAGACTCCACCAAGAAGCTACTAGAATTAAAATACAAGTTCAGAAGCATAACAGGATACAAAGTCAGTATCCAAAAGTCAATAGCATTCCTCTACACATATAAGAAATGTACTGAAAGGGAAATTAAAGAAGCAAAACTTTTTACAATAGCACCTAGGAAAATGAAATACTAAGAATTAACATAACTAAAGAAGTCAAAGGTCTATTCAATGAAAATTAAAGTACTCTCAAAAATGAGATAGTAGAGGATTTCATAAAATGGAAAGATACTCCCTGCTCATGGATAGAAATAACCAAGAATGTGAAAACAGCTATACTTTCAAATTTGTTATACTGATTTAATGAAATCCTTATCAAAATACCACCAACATACCTCACAAACCTAGAGAAACAATTCCTAAAATTTAGTTGGAATGAAAAAAGACCTAGATGAGCAAAGGCAATCCTGGGCAACAAAGACAAGCAGGAGGCATTACAATTCCAGAGTTGAAATTATAGTACAAAGCTACCATAATGAAATTAGCATGGTTTTGAAAAAAAACCCAGACCTGAGGACAAATGGAACAAATTTGAAGATGTTTTAGTACTCTCTCCTAGAATTGTTATAAATATGAAAATTCATGCTTTCAATATGTAAAGAATGCCACCGAAGAAGTGTTGTTACTCTTGTTGAGTACACACCTAAGTGCTCCCTGTCCTCAAATAATCCCTTAAGCTGTAGATTATAACTCCCCTTCTCAAATTCACATTGAAATATGTTTTACAGATATTTAAGCATGCTTTGAAACATTCCTACTTCTGTGCAATCTGACCTTTTGAAATCCTCAGGCTGTGTAAAACTGCAGTTCAGATTATTCAGCATGGTTCTCAATATTGGGATCACTAGGGAGCCTTTTCTTAACTTGCTATTCTCCTAATTAGTGTATTTGTAACCAAGTAAATTCGAATCAATGGAGTTATAATCCTAAGAGATTTTAGTGCTCACCTAGTTTGAGAAACAAGACCATGGGCAACCCAAGTTATCTGCTTAAACAAATGGTTCTGAAACTTCCGTGTTTCAGAATCCTCTGCAGGACTGCTTAAAACACAGAGTGCTAGGGATAACCCCTGAGTTTCTCATTTAGAAGATGTGGGTATGGGTGCTTAGCATTTCTAACTAGTTCTAAAAGGTGATGTTGATGTTCCTGGTTTAAAGAATATATTTTAAGAACCGTTGTTCTAAGACACAAAAATAGGAACATTAAGAGAAAAACCAGAAATTTATATTTTGATATTTAAAACAAAACTTTGAAGTATGCAGGGTTCAAATCAGAAAATTGTGTTTCTTCATTGTATGGTTTAGTGTGATTTTTAAAAAGTTTACTTCTTCACACCTAATACTCACATATATTTGTGTTATATACAATAACTTGATAAATGTATACAATGTGCAATGTTCAAATTATGGTAATACCATTTTTATATCCTTAAGCATTGTTTCAAAGTGTTGTGGATCTTCATACTTCTTAGCTATTTTGAATACATTACTAATTGTTGCATCCTATAGTTAACCTATTAGAGTATTGAACACCAGGACTAATTTTTGCCATACCACTACTTTCCTCCCCTCTATATCATTTTTTTTTTTGTTTCAACAGATGAGTAAGAACATGCAGTATCTATTTTCTGTACAGAGCTTATTTCACTTAGCATCATCCTGCAAAGTGTGGTTTTTTAAAATTTCAAATTGGTTTTGGGGATAGAGATGATACTGCCATAGTTCTTTCATTGTTAGAGGTAGTGTTTAGAAGTTCTTAGACTTACAGTGAAAATTTAATTCTTCCAAAATCCAATGTACTTATTCATATACATTTCAGCTTTCATCCACCCATGGCATACTTCCTTCATGCAGATTTTTCCTGAGTATAAACAGTCTTCCAGTAGCTTTCAAGAAACAGGAAAACGAGAGAGAGAGAGAGAGAGAGAGAGAGAGAGAGAGAGAGAGAGAGAGAGAGAGAGAGAGATCAAGGATTCAACACCGGTCTGACACTGAAGGCCTGAAAGCTCCCTGGATAGTTGATGATATGTGTCTGCGTAAGAAGGCTGAAAAAACTGAAGTTTGTTATTCACAGTCAAAGTCAGGAAAAAAAGAGCACCACTTTAAACAAAATGGAACTCTTCAAAATGAACACCAATTTTCTTCTTTATTTTTATTTCATCTAAAATACCAACCTCTTGGTTATTGTTACCCAGAAAAAGTATGCATTGTCAGTTTGTGGCATAGTCAATAGCCTCTGGAAATACCCCACAGACACACCTAGAATTATGCTATACTATTCTTTTTACATGCTTCACAAATAAGCAGTGTTTATGTTCTAATCTAAGCATGTGTACCATAGAGGTTTAAACTCTGTATAAAGTTTTGTTAAATTAAATACCAATACTTAGCAGTGAACCCAGTCAGCCTGAGAATCTTGCAATGAAAAGAGCTGTTAAGGTATTAAAAAAATTAAAATACAGCTCTGACTTCATTGAGAATTAAGTATATGACAATCATTCTTTGTCTTATTTTAATTGTTTTTTTTTGTTTAGGGACAATGCAAAGAAAAATTTCCCACAAAACATCTTTCTATGTGCAGAATAGTTCTTCAAACTAAAAATAAAACAAAGGTGCACTCACCTAAATGAAAGTAACAGCTGAGAGAGAAATCTAATTTGGTAATTGCCTAAATTAGAACTGTGTCTTTAACTTGATGCAATCTAAACAAATAGTTCTCTTACTGAGTTTATTTCTAAAAGAAATTAGGAAATCTACAATACCTTTATACCAAATCAAATGGTATATATATATATATATATATATATATATATATATATATATATATTCTCGTGTGTTTGGTACCAGGGATTGAAGTCAGAACCTTGAGCTTGCCAGGCAGGAACTTATTCAAGGAATATATTTTTAAATTATCAACAGAACAATATTTAAAATGAAATCTTCATCACTTCTCAGCCTTTTGGCTAAGATCAAGTGTAAAAAGAAATCTTCATGACAGATCCAAAGCCTAATAGAGCGCTGTATTGTTTCCCTCCACTCTCTCTAGAACGTGTGCCCCAAACTTCTTTGTGCATGTCCCCTGACATAGCAAAGCTGGCTCTCTCATACCATGGCCTGTTCCTGGCAGCTTGTACAAATATTAAAGCAATAAGTACTGAAGCTATGCTCAACACCAAGACATTGCTCATAGGGAAGAATGGCAAGAATTTAACAACTAATGAATATGAGATTTTTATATTCTGTGCTGAGTACCAGAATCCAGCAATCCCTGATCGTCCCATACTATGGTGGTTGTGGTCATCACAAGCCAAAGCCACCAACTGAGGCAGAGAAACCTGATGATGGAGATGCTAAGATGACAACTGACATTTTTGGTGTTTATCATCCTAACTGAAATAGCTCATTTTGAAACCAGATCACATCACATGAGGTATCTACATTTATATCTGAGCTTGATATATATATTTTTATGTAAGACATGTATATTTTTCCCTGGGTTTCATTGATAATTTAGACAGATGGGGTAAAAGATTCTGAGAACCAACAGTATCAATATTAATGCAATGTTCCTAGTATGCTTTCTATTGATTTTTCTTATCTCCAAAACCTATTTGAGTTTTTCTTAGGACATCTCTTTTGTGCTTAATATAAATCATAAACTCACATTAATTAAATAACTGTCCTTTAAAATTGGAAGTTATTTGGCCTAAAACAAAAGAGAAGATTAAGAAAGACGCTAGAAAATAATCTGAAAAATATACCCTTCAATTGAGGAAATTGAGTTCTTCAGTTCATGGCAGGAGTTTCCCCAAAGGCAATGAAATATGAGGTGCCCTGAATACCACCAGGGGGCATCAGTGAATTGTGGTATTTCTCACTAGACTGAAGGTTAGACACCCTCTGCATTGCAAGGCTTTTTAATAATATTTTTTCACAAGAATGAGCTCTGTTGATTTTTCACATTCAATGTTAGAAGAAATGTTCTAATTATAGAATTTGAATTTTTGGAATGCTTTGTCAAGAACTTTCAATTATGTTATTTGTACAAGTCAACTTCCTTCTTTCCTTCCCTCACTTTTGGATATGTTCTTCTGAATTCTGGGTACAAATAACAGATTATCTTTTCTTGAAATAGCCCCTACTTTATTAACCAGGGAAAATACGTAGCCAGAGTTTTGCCACCTGTCCTGATACATTTTCTTGCTTACCATTCCACCAAGAAGGCAATTCTGCTCTCATTTAGAAAAGATCAAAGAAAAAAGAAAGTTTCGTCACAAAACACATTAAGATGACAAGTTCTGACCTTTACCAAAACAGTGACTTGTAAAACCAGTCCAGCTATCCCAATTTTTGTTTTTAGTAAGCATAATAGTTGTCTTTTCAGTAGTTATTCAAAGTAAAAGATGCAGACATGATATCTTGCCTAAATATT
>NW_004525019.1:279064-289048 GCF_000260255.1 Octodon degus
ATATATATTCTTTTTCATTACAAAATGGGCCTTCATTTATATTACCCCTAATTTGTTTACTTTGTCAGAGATCTGCATTACATTGCAATTCATATATTGTAGGTTCATGAATTCAGCAAGCAATCCAATAGATACCAGTAGTCCATAATAGTAGTGGGTTATCCGCATGACTGGCAATGTCAGAAGTTGCAGAATTGAGACTTTAACAATTCACCATATTTATATGGCTTTTCTTTTTATACCTCATTTTTATAATTTTCTGCTGAATGGTTAAGACCAAGATAAAGCAAGAAGTATATAACAAAATATGTGACTTTCGTATCTGACAAGGTCAGTCAAATTCCTTCAAAACTTACACTGAAGCCCTGTACAGCAGTTTATAGATCTTTAGTCAGTTTCAGCCATGTGGATGAGTCACAGTCATTGCTTGACCAATTTGCTTTCTGTGAAAGCCTGAGAGAATGTTTTCTCTCCATGTGACTCTCCTTAGGTGCACTGTACATCATTGATCACTTTCCTCTGTTGCCCCATAATCTAACTGGGCAGAAAATTTGGGACACAACTGAGTTACATGATGTTACAATATAGGTTCCCTTAAGACCTGAGTCCTCACTGACATTGAAGAGCTAGGACAAAAATGTTGGTATCCTTGTAGCCCTTCTTTTTTTTTATTTTCTGAACTGCAAACTTAACATTTTAACCATCCAGAAGAGAATGTTTTACCTAATGTCATTCCTTTTATTTCTGTCACTTTTCTACTGGCTCTAGCTAATATTTCCAGAACTATATTGAATAGCAGTGATGTTAGAGGACATGCTTGTTTTGCACCTGATTTGATAGTAAAAGATTTCAGATTTTCCCCTTTTAAAATTATGTTTGCAGTTGGATTATCATAAATGGCTTTTCATCAGATTTAAGTAGAAACTCTCTATTTCAATTTTCTGTAGATTTTTGAACATGGTTGAGTGTTGGAGTTTTTCAAAAGCCTTTGATGCATTAATTGAGATAATTGTATGGCTTTTGGATTTGGCTCTATTGATATCTTTTTACATTTGTAGATTTACATAAAGTGTAGCATCCTTGCAACCTTCAGATGAATCATACCTGGACATGGTGTATAATCTTCTTGATGATGTGCTATGGCATATATGCTAAGATTTTAATGAGCATTTTTGTATCTATGTTCATGAGGGAGATTGCCCTATCATTCTGTTTGTTTGTTTGTTTGTTTTCTTTAAATCTTTCTTTGGTTTTGGTATCATGTAATACTTCCAACCTGAAAGGATTTTGGAAGTGCTAATTCCTTTTCAATTTCTTTGGGAAGTTTGAGGAGTATTGGGATTATATTTTCTGTAAATATCCTCTAGAATTTAGCTGTGAATCTATCAGGACCTGTGATGTTCTTTTTCCACAATTTTCTTGTTGTTTTGAATTTCATTAGCTGAAATTGTGTTCTTAAGAGTTCTAATTTTTTTTATTTAGTTTTGGTAATTTGTACCTGTGTAGGAATCTGTCCATTTATTCTGTGTCTTCGATTCCGTGAGAGTAAATACTTTGAAAGTCGCTATTGATGATGTTCTGAATTTCCACTGGATCTGTAGAAAGTTTTTCATTCTTCATTGCTTGAATTTGAGTTTTCTCTTTCATCTTTTGCATGAGGTGATCTAAGGGCTTAAAATTTTATTTAATCTTTCAAAGAGCTAGCTTTTTGTTTTGTTAATGCCTTGAATTGTTTTCTTCGTCTCAATTGCATTAATTTCTGCTTTAATTTTTATAATTTTTTCCTGTCTGGGCTTTTGACTTGGTTTGCACTTGTTTTTCTAGACATTTGGTGTGCAGCATTAGGGTTTTCATTTGTTATCATTGTGTTTTCCTAATGTGTGAATTCACAGCTATAAATTTCCCTCTAAGAATTGTTTTCATTGCATCCGACAAATTCTGATAATTTGTGCTTGCATTTTCAATGGATTGTAGATATTGTTTAATTTCTTGTTTAATTTCATCAGTAACCCTTGGGTTGCTGAGGAGGGTGTTATTTAATTTCGATGTGATTATGGATTTATTGTGGTTTCTTTTCTAATTTATTCCCAGTTTAGAATGTTTTATTATAGTTTTGTTGTGCTGATTTTCTCGGATCTTCTTCTTCTTCCTCTTTTTTATTTCAGGAAAGGGTTTTGAGGGTGTTAAAGGTATCATTACTAGATCGGACTCATAGGGATCTGCTTGTTTACATCCTCCCAAGAGTTGGGATTACAGGTGTGCACCACCATGCTCAGTCTCACTTGCTCTCTCGGAGAGCCCCATGGGTGGGGCTGGCACAGCAGGCTCAAGGATTGAACTCCCAGTTTCTTCGTCTACTGATAGATGGTTTAATACTCTGAGCAATTTAGCTGGCCCTTAGGATCTTGACTATAACATGTCTGAGTGTGGTTTTAATTTGGTTGATGTTATCTGGTGTTCTATATGTTCTGATTCTCTGAATATCAGATTGTTTTCCCATATTCGGGAAGTTTTCTGGTGATCTTATCATACTGTTTTTACATCATTTGCATTGACTCCTTATTCTGTTCATTTTTGCATCATCTTGCAGATGTTGAATTATTTTGTTCTGCATCCTAGGTGTTTTTAAGAAAACTTTTCATATCTTTTCACTAGTTGTAATAGTGTCTTCAATGTCTGAAAGTCTATTTTCAGTTTCATCCTAACGGTTTTGCCAGCTTATCATTGAGTTTTTAATTTCATGTATATATCTTTTAAACTGACTCATGCATTCCATTTCTTTCCTATATTGCTCATTCAAGGATTCCATCATTTTTCTGTTATCCTCTATAATTTTTTAAATCAGCATCTTCTTTAGAAACATTTAGTGATTCTTTCATTATAGTTATCATTTTTTTAATTGGGAAATTTTTTATGATCTGATTTCCTCTGCTCCTTTCTGCAGTTCTCTCATTACTTCTGATGTTATTGTTTCAGAGACAAAAGGTGTGTGACTTACAATTTCTTGTATGCTGGTGTCTCTTGCGATTGATCTGGGTGGGCTGAGGGCCTGAGAATGAATTTTGCTTCTTCTATTTGTCATTTCATATTTCAGAGAAAATTCTTTATTTTGATTTCTGTGATATATTTTTAAAAGTTTTATAATAGTGAGCTATATCACTGTGACCAGAGCCTCTCTATATGGACCCTATTCTTTAAGTATCTCTTCTGTGTCAAAGATTCTTGTTTCTGTGTTTTTCAGGGTTTGCCTTCTCTTTTGACTGAGAGTGAGACATCAATTTCTGTTTGGCACTGACCTCTAATCTTTGATGTAGAGCTTTGGTGCAGTTATTACCCAACACTTTCGAATGTTATTACCCCAGATAGATCATGTGGTGAATGCAAATATAATTTTCTATTTATAGTATTGCAATTAGCAATACTAATAATGGTTAATGAAATTTAGCAATTGGAAAACTTTTGTAGCTAATGGGTTAGTATTTTAAACCATAAGGGCAACTATGATTGCAGCATAGCTAAGCAGATATTAAGGTTAGAGTTTATATTTGAATTAGTGCCCCTAAGTTCTGTCTGGTTACCTCCCCTTGAAGTATCTGGGTCTTTCAGACTGACTAGTTCACTCTTTTTACCTGTTGCCAGAGAGAGAGAGAGAGAGAGAGAGAGAGAGAGAGAGAGAGAGAGAGAGAGAATGCCTTCATAGATCTGGGTCTATCAGTGTACTACAGTTTACCAGGTCTGGATCTACCAAGTTCAAATTTGTCTATCTGGGCTTGGGTCTTGCTGCAGTGCTCAGTTTCTTTCTGCTGTGGCACATGGAAGTGAATCTACTGTGCTCCACTGATAGATGCTCTGCTCCTGGTTTAGCTGGCTGAGTCTTGCTCCTAGCCTCTCTGCAAGGATTTTTGCCACAGTGTCCCACACTGGGCCTGTCTTCTGGAGGAGTTTCCAGCAGCCAGTCCCAAACTCAGATCCTGTCATCAAGCTGTTGTTTTAATGGATTCAGTCATATTAGATGAACATCATGGTGATTGAGCAATTTATACTAGGCTAGAAGCTATCAAAAAGAAATGTAGTTGCGCAAGCAATCTACCTCGGATTTCTGTGTAAATATATGTTAAGGATGGAGTAGAAGTATTCATTATTAAAATATCTACTTCAGTTCTACAGAAGTGTGGTTGTGTGTAGAGGGGTGGTACATGTGTGCAAACTGAGACATCTGAAGACATCAGAAGACAACTGAAGACCACAGTTTAGGGTCTTAACGAAGATGAATATTTTCCAAGTTCAATCCAGCTACATGAGTTTATTCTCTTTCCCGTAGGAAAAATATAATCTACTACATTATGAAACTCTGGGCAATCTGTGTAATATTGCTAAGTTTATTTACAAAATTAACAGCCACTAAGGATGCATGTAGTTTGAACCAAGCTCAAAAAGGTATCCAGGTTATCTAAAAGAATAAATGACTTATATAGAGTAAGAAATAAGAGGCAAAGAAGAGTCCTTAGTAGGACAGCTGCATGAGAGGAATTCAATCTGGTCAACAAAAGACCACTTAACTGCTTGGGATCATCAAGTTTTTGAAGTTATGAATCTTAGGTTGCAATCCTAGTTCAGCACTTTATTTTCAAGAGACCCAGAGTCAATTTATGAAACTTCCAAGGCTGCTTCCTAGTGTGAAAACAGAGAAAACACCATCACCATCTGTAACAATAATAGATATTGTGCCAAGTACTTCATGTCAATCACTGTGTGCATGAAGCCACCTCAGCCACTTTATATACATGTACCATCTCATTTACTCTTTTCAAAAACTTTAACCACCCTTCTTCTTTTCATCTCATGCACAAGGAAGCAGTGCATGTAGTTTAACTAAGTTCTCATAGCTGGGAACCTGATGAGCTAAGGTGGAGGCCCTTATGACCTGAATCTTAATCAGTCTACCAAGGGGGGATCATGCTAAAAATTTAATCAGAAAATCAGTGGCACACTTGTGAGAAATACCTGTTACTAACACCTCCACCACCATGACTATCATTGCCACCATAATAGCCACCATTATTATCATTACCCCACCACTATCACTTTCATACTGTCATTATCCTACCACCACCCACCATTGACACTATACTACCCTCACTGGTGATTGATTTGAGCATTCAACAAATTCTACATATTTAAAACATATTATTGTTAAGAAAATGTTCTTTCTTTTAAAAACATTCTCTTATTTATTTATTTCATGTAATTAGCACAGTGTCTACATGTCCTACAGGGTCTAACTATATAGAGTCGACTTACAGTGATTATCCTGTTTCCAGCCTCACGAGCCCTGGGATTATAGACACATGCCACCATGCCCAGTCTCAATCACCATCTTAGCATATCCCAGTGGTGGGCCAGCAGGACAAGCTGGGGATCGAACCCTAGCCCCTGAGCTCTGCCTAATCACGCACTTTATTCTACTGAGTTATCTGGCTGGTGCTTAAAATATTCTCTTAAAATCTGTTGTTTTGTAAGTGAAAACGTAGTTGACCAAGTTACCTGAAACTAATTCACACTCAAAAGTTCTTGCTTTAGATAAAATGGAAATATACCTCTGTGATAATGAAAGTGACATTTACATTAGAAATACAACTGTTTTTGTGCTTCTAGCCTCAAAGGATCTTTGTCCTGTACTTTGAATGGTGGAATGACTGTCCCTAATACTGGATCGAGAGAGCAAGGATTCCCTTCCTTTTTGGGACAAAAAGTATGTTAAAGATAAGGTTAAAACAGTAGTTGAACTGAGCATGAAAAACCCTTGATGATCTCCTGTTCTGATGCCTTCCACCATTGGAAAGTGAAGCACTTTCTAAGGGTGAACTGAAAAGTGGTTTCCATCATACAATGCTGTCCTTTTGTACTTCCCACTCAAGTACATTGAGTGCCATTCTTCCTACTGGCCTTTGACAGTAACCAGCAGGACCAGAGGGAAGAGGTGTTCAATGTTGTTTTGTAACAACCTAAATATTATAAAAGCAATGCTGGGTCTGAGTTCCTTAGAAAAGCATTTTTCAATGTAAGCATACTAAAGACTAATTTTCTTTAACCTTCCGTTTGTAATAGGTAAAATATCACAGAAGTGATTATCTTTTATTTACTAGTATGATTCATAATATTTACGAAGTGACAAGGCAGTTTTTTGTAGCCCATTATCAAAGTGTCAACATGATTATGGACAATATAGTTACATTGTTGCAGAACTGTTGAGGAGCTGAATGGAAAAATGCTCTTCACCAAGGACTTGGAAGCAAACCAACTTTATTATACCAGTGGAATGATGGGATCGCTCCCAAAACTTCAGCCCAGAGCCAGATTTGGGTTTATTTGACATAGGTTTTCAAGCAGGAAGTACAAAAGCTTAAAATTGTGGTGGACAGAAAGTCCTTGAAACAAGTGAATAACCATGTTGGTTATCTTTTGCTGGGCAAAAAGTCCCTGAAACAAATTAGCAAAAAGCATGTGGCTTGGCACTATAAAGTACAGGCTGCAGAGCTGGGTGCAGTCATACTGAGATGGCTCAGGTTTTCTCTGTTTTAGCCAGTGAAGACTGAGTGATTCTATCAAAGTAGCTACAAGGTACTTGGTGAGCTGAATAATCTCATTTTGTCCTAATATAGTGTCTCTTAGTTGATTTTTATGTTTTTTAAAATTTTCATTACAACAAAGTGCTTATTGCAAGCAGCTGTTTTCTTTCAAACGGGTTCCAGGGAGAAGCTTGTATGTTAAAAGGAATATTTTTTACTGTGATCCCATGGCTCCTTTACATAGGTTTTATTGTTTTTCATAAAATTAAACTCTAGTTTTGAGTAGAACTGTACATAAAGATGAGCAGAATATATTATTTGTATAAAGTTCCAGAACACTTTCACCAACAACAAGGACTTTTTACAGAATTAGTTGAAATCCCCAAAAGGTCCAGTGAGTCTGCTTATGTTTTCTTTTATTTTTCAGCATTCTGTGCTCAGGAGCTTGCTAACTGAAAGCATGCTAAAACTGTTCAGCGAAAAAAGTAATCTCTCATCCATAATGTTAATTGGATTTCCTACTCGAATTTTCAGCATCATTTGAAAGATTGACCACCATTAAAATTCACAGTGTTTTTTTCATTTAAATGACATAAATTTGAATGACTGCAGCAATGCGTGGAGGATACCCTTTCTTTAAAAATAAAGTTTAAAAAAAGGAATAAACAAGCCCCCAGGAAACAAGCTGTCAGAATCTTAAAATGGTTTAAAAAGAAAGCACTGTTCTACTCTTTTTAAAACAATTTAAGACATATATAACATGCATGTTCTCATACTTCAGGTAACAAAAGATGCTCTTTTATAGTTAAAATATAACTTCTCTACTTCCTTTGGCTTGATGTTCATTATTATGGTAATATAAATCACATGTCTCCTGTCAAGGCGAAATGGAAGATAGAATTTTTCTGCACATGTATCACTGATGACAGTTTCAAAACTTGCATCTGCAAGTTAAAAATATGGGAAATTAAAACAGTTATGATTCCAGTGCAAGAAAACCAGGTAAGAATAGAGATCAATTATTATTTAAATTACAACATCAACGGGGTTCTTTATAGAAATTATTTTTGTACTACAATAGTCACTTTGATGTGAATACAGTTATACAATTACAGCCAGGAAAATTATTTTTTGCTCATTTTTAGCAGTCATTTTTAAAAGGTTAAGAAATACAGAAAATATTTTCCTCTTCCTCAGATAATTAGTCTTGGCTCTAATAGCATTCATGCTTTCATTCTTTTTTTGCTGTACAAATTTATTTTTTTTTCTTTTTTTCTTTTTTTTTCAAAGTTTTATTGATAAACAGCAATGAGACAGTTTCAAATCAAATCGGAAGTACAGTATCAACAAATAATACACTGCTTATATTCTTCTTAGTGGTTAATTGCTGTACAAGATGCGGACTTGTGATCCTATTTACAAACACCATTAGAACAAATCATTCTATTCATTAGCAACTATATATCCATCCTAACCACTTTGAATACACACATAAAAATGGACATTCATCGGTATACCCCATTTTTTCTAAGTTCCGTTATTGAATATTATAGGTGTGTAAACTCAGCAAAATATTCTAAAAGAGTCCAGTAGCCCATAATTCATGCTTTCATTTTTGAAGACAAATATAAGTAGGAACCTTGGAAGAGTCAATACTAACTTATCAAGGAAAGAGAACACAAAAGTAGACAAAAGGAGGAAAGCAAAGACATTTAAGACATGACTTGGTCAGCAAAGGTATAATCTGATACCATATCAGAGTGATATATGTGCACCCATGTTTAGAGCAGTTCAGTTTGTGATAGCCAAATCTTGGAAACAACAAAAATTCCTGTCACCTGAGGGATGGATAAAAAAGATGTTTTATTTTTATGCAATGGAGTATTACTCAGCTATAAAGAAAAGCAAACTTGAAGTCTTCATAGCTAAGTAGATGTAATTTGTGGTTATACTTATAAGTGAAATAAACCATATACACATGTGTAAATACTGTGTTCTCTCCCTAGTGTAAAAAATCAAAAGAGGAAATAAAAACTGAAAAGTGTACTAGGCACAGTTAAGTGGAAGTAAGAGAACTTAAGGATTAAATAATGAAGAGGAAGGAGAAAGCATAAGAAATAAGGAAGGGGCAAAACCACTCATGTATATAAATAAGATGACTAAGGTAATTTTCCAAAGAATTTCCATCAGTTTTTGGTTAAATTACAGTTAATGGGTAGAATTTTCACCTTGATTAACTTTCTATCCTGATTTAACTAAGGAATTATATTGAGAACAGCAAAATGTAATTCTAAAACCATGGTAGAAATACCTTGCTCTTCTAAGTGAATACCATTTCTAATGTCATTTCAATTATTACTATACTCTCTTTAAGTTATTTTTAAAAGGTAATAAAAGGAAATGAGAGACAAGAACAAACAATAACAACAAAAGAACAGCTATAATCTGAGCACTACTTAATTTACAGCCACTTACCTAGAGTTACACTTTCTTTTTAGACATTAATCTAATGGCTTACAAACACATAGGTGGAGCTTTGGGGAGGTGCTTGGATCATGGGGATATTATAGAATGCTAAGTCAAGCACCATTATTGTAGGCAGTCAGACAGTGCTGCACTCTCAAGAGGGTCAATATAAAAGATGAAAATACATTGAAACTGTAGCTGGAATTGCATCTGTGGGAGGGCAAACCTCAAGAAAAAGACAGAATGATTTGGGCTACATTTTTGCAAGAGAGAAGTTGTCATACATCACCTTTTAAAATCTAGATAAACATCAGTCACTTTGGTGGGTGACCAGGACACTTGTGCCCATCTATTTCCCAAAAGTTCTTTGTCCTTGCCATATGTTACATGACCTGCTTCTTCATCAAGTCAAAAGAAGCCTTTAAATGATGTCAAAGTACAGGCCACATCACAATTGAAAGCACTAGAAAGATCACAAAGTATTGGTTTCATAAGCTGAAGAGGAAAATGAAGTTATAACAGGACATAGGTGAACATATACCGTAATATCAAATAACTCAGTTGTGTTCCAAATTTACTGATCAAGGAGATTATGGGAACACAAAGCAATGTGATTGATGGTGAAGAGTGTGCATAAGGAGTCACACGGAGAGAAAACATTCTCACCAACTTTCACAGAGAGCAAATTGATCAAGCAATAGCCGTAACTCATCCACATGGCTGACACTCACAAAGGTTCTACACCTGCGGTACAGGGTTTCAAGGTAAATTCTTTTTTTTTTTCAAAGTTTTATTGATAAACATATAGCAATGAGACAGTTTCAAATCAAATCGAAGGTACAGTTTCAACAAATAATACACTGCATACATTCTTCTCAGTGGTTAATTGCTGTACAAGATGCAGACTTGTGATCCTACTTACAAACACCATTAGAAAAAATCATTCTAT
>NW_004525019.1:310314-323737 GCF_000260255.1 Octodon degus
AGATTGTGTTTCCTGCCTATGTTTCTGCAGTTGCTTCTTTACTTCATCTGCTATGAGTTCTGTGAGTACTTTTTTATTTCAGAAAAGAATTGCCCTCTGATTTCCTCTATATCTTTCTGCTGTTGTTTATTTACTATCGACGCTATTAATTCATGCATTTGAGCTGAGCTTGTGTCCTCCGAACTTGTCCTGGGTGCGCACTGGGTTTCTTCCATATGTTTCTGCTTTTGATTCTTTAGTGCAGGTGTTATTACTTCAGGGATTTCCTTTTTTATTTCTAATCTGAGGTCTTCTATATCTTTCTGCAGCTGTTTCTTTATTTCAGAAGCTGTTGATTCATTGCTTTCAGCTGTGTGATTTCCAAATTTTTCTGTGTTAGTGACCTCTGCACTTGTTATGGGTGGGCTCGGGTTCTGAGGTTGCATTGTGTTCCTTCTCGTAATTTTGTGCAGCACTGTCTTCTGATCTTTGTTGTAGATGTTTGGTGTAGATATAACCTTCGCACTTACTGTAATTCAGGTGCAGCTCTACAAAGTTTGGACTTATGCAGCTGCGTCTGGCTTGGATCTGGCTTCTGTGCTCAGCTCTTTCCCGCTGCTGCCCTTTAGTGTGAACCTGTTGTGCCCCTGTGGCAAGATGTTCTGCTCCTGGACTAGCTGGATGGATCTATCCTCTCCACTCTCTGCAGGGATTGAAGTTGCAGGGTTATACCTCACGCGTGTATGCCATGCCTGAGCTGTTCCTGTAGGTGGCAAGTTGCCATAGATTGAAGAGGCAGCTCTCCCACACACTCACCGGACCTGGGCAAGAACTGGGTCTAGGGGTTCCTGGAATGAGGGAGAATTTCCTACTTGGCCGGCAGGGTGGGGAATGTACTGCGGTGTGGTGGGGGACGGCCCAAGGGGATGGGAGAGGGTCCGGCCCACGCTGCGCCTGGGCTAGGACTGGTCCCGCCGGCACAGGGTAGCAGGAAGCTCTCCACACACTCACCGGACCTGGGCTGGGACTGGGTCTGGGGGTTCCCGGATCACGGCCGAAATTCCCACTTGGCTGGCGGTGTCTGGGATGTACTGCAGAGTGGTACGGGGTGGCCCTATGCGTTGGGAGCGGGTCCGGCCCTTGCTGCACCTGGGCTGGGACTGATTCCTCCGGTGCAGGGTAGCAGGAAGCTCTCCACACACTCAGCGGACCTGGGCTGAGACTGTGCAGGTGTTGCTTTATCATGGCCTTAACCATCCTGCACAAAATTATAAAAACAAAGTATTACTGTAAAAGGCTCAAGTCAACAATTTATGACATTGCCAGTCTTATGGAAAACCCACTACTATTATGGACTGCTGGACTATATTGGAATATCTAGCTGAATTCAAACACCTATAATATTTAAATGAGAATGGAGGGGCTGGAGAGATGGCTCAGTGGTCTAAAGCACCTACTTAGAACAAGCTTGGCAAGGCATCAGGGACCGCGGTTCAATCCCCCAGCACCACATGCCAGCCGGCCCCGCCCCCTGGTGGGCTGAGCTGGCCACACACACACCTCTCTCTCTCTCTCTCTCTCTCTCTCTCTCTCTCTCTCTCAAATAATAAATAAAAAAAATTAAAAAAAGAATGGAATATCCATTTCTTACAAATCTACAGAAAAAAGGAGATACAAATGAATGACCATTTGTATCTGTATATTCAAAATAATTAATATAGATATACAGCTACATTCTCTTAATTCAGTAAATTGAAATATTTGTTCTAATAGTGTCTGTTGATATAATACCAAGCGTGATCTTGTATAATTAATAAAACAACAATATGTAATGTATTTTTTGAAACTGTCCTACTAATTCATTTTGAACCTGTCTCATTGCTATTTGTTTCTCAATAAAATTATTAAAAAAGTCAAGGCAAATTAAGAAAAATAATCTACAAGTATAAGTCATATCTAGATATTTTTTACTAGACTTCTGCCTATTCTCTAACATTATCTTGCTACCAGTGATGACTTTTCACATTTCCTGAGTCTCTCTGCTCTGGCTTTCAATTCTTCAATCCTGTAGCCACAGTTAAACCTATTTTAATGTTTTTGCAATCTCTATAATGTTGTGTGAAATTCTTAGAGTTTATTGAGAACACAGATTATTTTCTAAGGCTGATTCTTGGTGGCATGTGCTTTTGAGTGGATCCCATCAAGTAGGGATATCCAGCAAGCCAGAGGTCAGAGAGATGGAGCTTATCGTTTGTTAACCTCATGGGGTTCATCAGGTGCTTCAAAAGGATGACATGTCAGTGTGTATTGCTGCAACATCCAGGTGCAGGATGCCCCTGATTTCCTATGATTCAGGTGAAATGTTGCATATTTTGTTGTTCTGGTCTGCACACCACATCACTATCTTGGTTTTCTCTTATATAACTTAAATTTTTCATGTGTCAAGGTATTCTCATTTAATTTAATGAGTTTATGAGTATCACTATTTTTATTAGATGGATTATTTGATCAGCGAATGCTTTCTGATTGTACTTTGCAGCTGGGAGTTTTTGACAGATAAGTTTGGTCATTTATTAGCATAGAGAAATTACCAAGTCACTCTGACTCGATATTTGCACTCAGAATGAAGCAATTAGGGCAAAGTTCTGGCAGCGTGTTGCTATTCTTGACAACATGGAGTAACTCACATTATGTAACAGCCTGTCCTCCATAGTCTTCCTTCATTTTTGTTTATCTGAAGTTATCAAAATGTATAAGTCAGAATCAAGTTCTGCTCTTGCTAAAGACAAAGACAGGGCCAGAAAATACAATGTAAAGGCACATCCTCTTCACCAGCACATTACTGAATTTGGGTGCAAGATCTCAGAGGACTCACATAAAATTTACACAGCCTTAATCAGAATAGAATTGATTCAACATTTTTCAGAGCTATGAAGAGAACTAGAAGGGATGAGTGGGGTCTCAGTGAAGTCAGGAAAGTGAAAATATAAAAGACAGAGTGGAAGTTGGCAATGTGAATATTCTACATGGGTTTGTTAGTTGTCATTTTGCCAAGTAAGACACTTATCTTCCTGAGAAGGCTGGGAGACAGATTCCCTCCCTTCATGTGTTTACATACAGTAAATTTTTGGCAGACTTCCATTTTCTATAGAAAGCATATTAAGGGGAGTGGGAACATCTGAGGTTGCAATGTTGAACTGTTAGATAATATGTTCATATGTGCTTGTGTTTCTGGGACCATCTAGTTGCAATCTGAGCCCATAAAGGAATATGGGAACCTTGTTTAATCTGGGCAAGGAAAGAATCTTTACGCTATGTCTAGGGTAGTCTGTGCCTCATTAACTATGACTAATGAAAACCTATTCAAATATTCCCACCACTGCCTAAAATTTCCATGCAAGTACTGTTCTGATAGTTTTCTTCTTGCAAATTGTCTCAGCTATCAGACTAACCCCAGAATAATGACTCACAAATCACAGTTAGATCAATTCTGATTTCATTTGCTGTTTATTAGAAAAAATGAAGATGCCTTTTCTGGGAATCTCTAAAGACTTTCTTTGTAAACAAATTTCTGACCAATGGAGATTCTATTTGGAAGAGTTCTGTGTTTGTTTTTTTTAAAGTATTGTCATCTCTCTGTTCCCTCTGGACTCAGCCCAAAGGTTATCCCTGTAACAGGATGCTGAAGAAAAAAAAATTCTGGCCTCTTTCTCTACTTCAGTCCCTCCTGTGTCTGTCCTGGGAGGTAGCCAACAATAACAGTTCACCAGTGACAGAATCATGCTACACTCACTTCATTAAGTACATATGTAATGTAATATATTGCAAAATGAATTTAAAGTCTTATGTAATAAAACCTAGTAAAATACTTAAAATAGATGCTAATTAGAAGCTATTACAATAAGAGAAAAATAAATTCCAGTGTAGAACTGAGCTAACTTCCAAATACAATAGAGCTAGTAAGGATTTATTCCAAAATCGTAGTAGTGAGGTCCATTTATAAAAATTTAAAAAAAGAAAACTTCAGAGAAAGGGAAATTTTAGTTCTACCAACCCAACAGGATTCTCACTGAAATTGGGCTTTTGAAGACATGTCCAAAGACAAGGGTTAATTAGAAAAAGAGCTCTAACTGGAACCCTAACTATACTTTAGACAAGGAAAGATTTTATCACTAGCCAATACTTTCTCAAATTTTCTCCTAGGATGGAAAGAATAGTGGCCAAGCATTTTCTGTGCTTACTACGTGTCTGCCCTTATTTGTGCTGACATTCTAAGCTCTCATACTGTTTTCATATCTACCAGAGAGTTGTCAAGTTGGAGTGCCCTTGTTTGTGCTTTACCACTGCTGTGATTGCTGAAAATTCTCTGATAGAATATTCTGTTAATAGAAATAAGAGAATATTACACATGGGATTTTTAATATATAGATTCTAAGAATTCCAGGAAACCAGAAATATATGGACTAAAATTTCAAACCATAAATCACCCTAGTAATGTGACAAAATAGTGAATGGTTTTCTGTGTACTCTTATTTGTTTTGCTTTTTATTTTTTTTTACTTTTTTTTCAAAATTTTATTGATAAACAGCAATGAGACAGTTTCAAATCAAATTGGAAGTACAGTTTGCACAAATAACACACTGCATATATTCTTCTTAGTGGTTGATTGCTGTACAAGATGCGGACTTGAGATCCTATTTACAAACACCACTGGAAAAAATCATTCTATTCATTAAGAGAATGCAACTATATATCTATCCTAACTACTTTGAATACACAGATACAAAATGGACATTCATCTGTATGCCCCATTTTTTCTAAGTTTCATTACTGAATATTATAGGTGTGTAAACTCACCAAATATTCTAAAAGAGTCCAGTAGACCATAATAGCATTGGGTCTTCTGTTTAACTGGCAATGTCAGAAATTATTGACCTGAGTCCCCCACAGCTCAACATAACAACATGGCTTTACTTCCTATATTCCGTCTTCACACTTTTCTACTGGATGGTTAAGACCAAGGTAAAGCAGGACCTGTACAATAAGAGTTGTGTTTTGCTTTTTATATAAAAGTTATATCTTTAGCTTATTGTGTAAGCATCTTCTGGGGTATGCTCCAGTCATTTGTGTTTATATTCATGATTTCCATATGGAGGAGATAGGTGAACACCATTTTCCCTTTCAGGGGCGAGAGAGGAGGGAAGAGGATGGTGCGCAGGATGCGGGGCAGAAGTCTCACCTCTCAGAACAGACTATTCAATGGTGCTGCGAGCGGCAGTGTGATGAGATGCCCAGCAGAAAATTTGAAAAATGTTTCAAATGCCTGTGCAAAATCTTGACAACATCAGAAATGGATGCAGAAAAGTGCGAAAAGCATTGTTATAAATATGGGACTTGACACCTGTCAGGAATTAGTAAAGAACCTTAAAAGCTTTGATCAAGGAGAGATGTAATTTTATTACCCATCATTGGGAGATGTTTCTCTCTGGGAATATTCTGAAAAGAAAGTGAGATACTGAACAAAGCCATACTGTTGTAATCTCTGCAAATATTTAACAAAAGTGCTTACATCACTTACAAATCATTTACATCGTTACCATGAAGATGTGGGTGGCCAGGAGTTAGTTGGTGTTCCCCTGCCCCAAATATGCATTTGTCTTACAACCAAAGGTGGTGGGAAAGTACTTCAGAATGTACAGTGCCCCTGTTCAGAAAGTTCAGAAACACACAGTGAATATTTTTGGTAAGCCTAAATCTTCTAGAAGTGATGTGATAAGTTTCTCCTATTTAAAAGGTAACTTAAAATAGTTTACGCTATGGCATGAAGAAGCCTGTGCTGGTGGCCCATTTCCACTATTTAATGAACTCAGGTTAGGCTGCGAACTGAAGAAATGGGGGAGCAACCAAAAGCAAATGATGTGCTTTCAGTGGACAAGATGGCCACATCTAACAGATATTACTATAAAAGTGCAATACAAATACCAGCAGCCAGTTTGTTCTGATATACCATATCTTGAAATCAGATATCCACAGGAACTTGAAGAATAAGCTTAGATCTGTAATTTCAGAACACTTTAAGAGAACTGGATTTTTGAAGCAAATGTATATTGCTCCAAAACCAGTTGCCCAGTTGGCCATACCTCCACACACCAGTGCTTCAGGCATAGTGACCCCCTGGCCTTGCTTTCATTTTGCTTTGCCACAGAACAATCAGAGCTCAACTGTGGTTCAGCCAGTGATGGTGGCCCCAAGCACCTCTGAGACCTTACCCATTCCTTGTCTGCTGTTTCCTACTCCCACTTGGCTCTAGCCTCCAATCCTTTGCTCGTGTGCCAGAATGGCCTCACTTTGCAGCCCTCAGATCCTCAACCTGTCTATCTTTTTCATAGGCTTCCACTCAATCAGCCTGTGCATTTTCCTGTGCTGCCTCTGAGTCAGCCAATTGGGTCTATAGATAAGTCTGTTGGAACAGGGGTTCTTCCAGTGAATAAAGTTGTCTGGACTGGAGTGTTACCTCTCACACAACCTGGGGCATCATATGCTGACCTGTTAGGTCTATTGTCCTGCCTACCAGTCCCTCTGTCACCCCTGGGGTTCTACATGCTCTCTCACCAGGGGTGATCTCTCTGCAGGCCAGATGACCCCTGCTGGGGTTATTCCAGGACAGACGGCAACTTTTGGGGTCCTCCCAACTGACCAGGTAGTCCAGTCAGGGGTTCTTCCTGTTGGTCAGAGTGCCCCCTGTCAGATTTTCTCACCTGGCCAGATAGTTCCCTAAAGGGTTCTCTCTGCAAACTAGGTAGACCAATCTGGTCTACTCTCGCAACAGGCTCTTTTCTCAGACAACTTATCCCAACTGGGAAACAAGTGAATGAGATTCCCACCTAAACATGGTCACTTGTGTCGGTGACCTTGACTGTACCCTATGGTGGTGTTGCAACTGTTACCCCACCCTAGGTGCTTGTCCAACTCCTGCCATCAGGAGCAGGTAGGAAGGTAACTAGTACACTACACACCCTGTCCTTACCACAAGTGCTAGTGAGTGTTTCCCAGAATAATTTTGTTCAAGCCACCTCACCATTGGTGGACACAAATGAGGTGCTTAAACAGACCAAATAATGGAAAACCTGCTGGATTTGCAATGATCTCTTTCCTTCTAAGGTCTACTAGGTTTACATGGAAGTGGCCCACAAGCATGGTGAGTCTAAGTCCAGTGAGAAACTTGAACCCCAAAAATGGCAGCATGTGCACCCTTTCTGAAGTAGATGAGGGAAAAATACTGTCCATTGCCTCTCCTGTAAGTACTTGGTCTCAGAGGAAGAACTGTTGCACCATTGCTTATGCATGGCATGGGGTGCTTGTTCTGCCCTTGCACTTTCCATGACATTCAGAGTCTGTTGCATCACAGCAGGGCTAAGCCCCTTGGGAAGAAGGGGCTGCCTATGGATTATAATAAAAGGGGTTTTCCAGTTGGACCTTGATGCTAATGGCAAACTCTTCTTCTGTCATCTTGATTTCAACACTATTTTAACAAGACAGAAGATTGGGGAATGGGAGCTCTGCCTGGCCATCCTTGCTGGGATCCACTCCAAGGCACTGGTGCCTGTTGTATGTTAAGGTGAGGACTTGGCCAGAATGCATGCCCAAAAAATCCCATCAAACAGAAGCTGACCTGCCCCTTCTGTTTTGGTGTCTTTGTGACAGCTGATGCTTATGAGCTGCACCTGAAGGAGAGGCACCATGTCATACCAGCAGTCTATACAACACTCAAGTCTCCAACTTTCAAGTGTATCCACTGCTGTACGGTCTACTGTAGAAACAAGATGCTGACAATCATTGCTGGTCATTGGTTGCATTACAGAAGTGCTCCCAAGGACAGCAGCTCAGACCTGAAAATTCAGCCAGCTTTTATTGAGAGCAGTGATTTGGTGTCAATCAAGTGGGAAGTTATTCTTGATTCTACCTTTCCTGTAAAGAGAAAGTTGCCAGATGGCCATTTGGGGACATAAGAACAGAAAGCTGGGAGGGAATCACTGCTTGTCATAAATGCTGAGGCAGCCACAGATCTGGAGAAAAGGACAAGTGCTGTGCCTTTGAAGAGATAAAGTAATGAAAGTAAGACAGAGGGACTGGCAGATAATGATGCATTTCAGGTTTTAGGGTTGGATCCTAAAAAGTACAGAGACCATTAAAATGAGGATGAAAAGCAATTTCTTAGAGACTATTTGCAGAAGTGACCTATTTGAGGAGAAAAAAAAATAACTGCCATCTTCACTCTTACGGATGTGGAAAATTGATGTGGTTATATTTTTTTTGAAAAAGAATATATATTTGCATGAAGACAATAAAAAACCACAACCTCTTTGTACTCACAAATGTTGTCCCTCATTGTGCTGAGTTGTCAGTGTCAGTGTATGTTAGATACTCTTCAGGTATTCTTTTTTCTTTTTTTTTTTTAATTTTACTGAGAAAGAAATGGAAATTAGGCAGGTTCAAAACTGAAAGTAGGACAGTTTCAATAATTAATATATTGAATATGGTTGTCTTCATAATGGTTATTCATAGTACAAGATGCAGACATGATATCCTGTCCAGATACTATTAGTACAAACCTTTCTTCTCATTAAATTAAGAGAAAGTGGCTGTATATCTCTCTTAACTATTTTGTATATGCAGATACAAAATCTTCCTTCAATTGTAACACCTTTATTAATTAATTTTGTCAGAGATGGATATTCCCTTTCCATTTAAACATTGTCAGTGCATGAATTCAGTGAAATAATCCAATACACTGAAGTAGTCCATAATAGTAGTGGGTTATCCATACAACTGGCAATGTCAGTAGTTGTTAACTTGAGCCCTTTACAGCTCAGCATGTTAATATGGCTTTACTTTTCATACCTAGTCATTAGACTTTTCTGCTGGATTGTTAAGATTAAGATGAAGCAAGACCTACATAACAAGAAATGTAACTTTTGTATCTGACAAGGTCAGTCAAATGCCCTCAGGATTTAACCTGAAACCCTGTGCTGCAGTTTGTAGATCCTTTGGCAGTGTTGGGCATGTGGATGCATCATGGACATTACTTGACCAATTTGATCTATGTGAAAGCCAGAGTGAATGTTTTCTCTCCTTGTGACTCTCCCTAGGCACACTCAACATCGTTGAACAATTTACTCTCTGGCCTCATATTCTCCTTGATCAGAAAATTTAGGCCATCACTGAGATACAAGATGTTACAGTACAGGTACTCTTTTGTGGAGTCCGCACTCACCTTGAAAGGCTAGGTCAAAGTATTGCCTGTCCTTGCAGCCCTTCTTTATCTCTAATTTTTGGTCTGCAAACTTAAGTTGTTAACCCTACAGAAGAGACACTTAATGATAATATTACCCTATAACATAGGCAGTTGAGCTTAACCTCACTATCTGTCTTACTATCATCATCTTAGATATAGCATGGAACAGGTATTTTCCAAGTATTGATATGTTAAACTTTAAATCCCTACAGAATGTGGAAAAAAAAGAAAGAAATATTTTTAAAACTTTGAGTAAGCAATTACATAAATTTATAAAAAATTTAGAAATCTAACCGTATATAATATTTTGGCAGGACAGTCCTATGACAATTCTGTTTCTTGTCTCTTGTTTTCATTAATTACCCTTTTTAAAAAACAAACATTTATTTGAGAGACAGTATAAAAGCAATTGGTATTACATGAGTATCAGTACGTATTTAGAAGTCCAGAGTGACAGGCATTCCAATCATGAACCTACTGTTACACATTGCTATCTTCAGTGCAGTTGCTCAGTTCACAACAATCAGCTTGTACAGTTAGTGAGATTCCTAAAAATTAACTGCTATTTTCAAAAACCTGCTGAAGATTTAGGATCATTGTCTTAACCATCCTGTGCGTATAAATGTATGCTTTTGCCCCTGTAATATTGCTAGTTTTTTTTTTATCTTGCCTTCTCTTCATGATTAAATCCATTAAGTCTCACTTTCCTTTTAATTGTGGGGCAACTTTATCTCTTCATTTCTTCTTTTGTGTTGGTACACTAGGAAGACTATATGATATTTACACATGTGCATCTGGATTATTCCACTTATGAGTATATCTTCAAGCAGCATTCACTTAAACATAATGGCTTCAAGTTTATCATTCTTTATAGCTGAGTAGTACTCCATATTTTCAGGTATTTCAGGTGTTCAGAAAGACTTCTGTTAAGGAAATGAATAGCTATCCTGTTGGAGATCTTGGTGAGTTCAGAGACAAAGCAAGTGAGTATCCTTGAAGTGTAGGTTTAGAGGCGGAGAAGTTTGCATAGAGAGTTGCTGGGGATGCGGGACTTGAGTCTGAAGTTGGGGTGCCCTGCGCTTGGGGTCGCAGAGTCTTCGGATTGTATCTCAGCGACACAAGCACCTGAAAAATGCAAAGTCCTGAGTTCAATTCCTGGTGCCAAAGAAAAAGTAAGAACATTTGAGTGAAGAAAGGAAAGAAGAGTTTCCTGGGTGTGCAGTGCATCATTTCTTGGGATGTCTTTGACCAAAGACACAGAGTCCTAAATAAAAAATGACAGAGATCCAGAAGACGCTAAAGAGAGCATTTCAGTTACTGGATGTTTCTGAAGCAGAAGTAAATGACAAAGGCCCAGGAGTCACTAACTTTGGAGGACAAGGCTGTGAGTTTCACCAGGGAGGAATGGCACCTCTAAGGCCCTGCTCAGAAGGATCTGTACCAGGATTTGATGCTGGAAAACTACAGAAGTCTGGTGTCAGTGGGTGAGGACAGCTGCCCCATGTCACTTAGAGGGTGTCCCATCAGTGGTCTTTCGTTTCTCAGCTTCTGAAAACTTTGTGTTTCAAGCCAGCAGGCCAGATGTCCGTTCCCCACTGGAACACGGAGAACCACTGTGGATGTTGAAAGATGAAATCCACAGTCAGATCCATCTGGAAATTGAGAAAGCTGATTATCTGCAACAGCAATTGCAAAACCAAAAAAGGCCAAACAGGATGAAAAAATGTCATGAACCAAATAAACCTGGAAATAGTCAGAGGTACAAACGTCTTCTTCCTTTAAGCCCCAACCATATGTTTGATTTACATGGAAAAGCATCAGAACCTTACTTAGTTTTATCTAACCAGAACAGCAAATGTGTCATAAAAGAGCTTGCTGAGTTAAATGTAAGTAGGAGATCCTTGGTTTATGATATTTATGAGCAAACAGTAAAATTAAAACCCATACTAAAATTAAAAAACATACCAGCCCTGAATCACAATTCTATAAAGACCAGAAAATACACAAAATGGACAAATGCCATAATTGTGCTAAATGTGGGGAAACCTTCCTCAAGAAGTCTTAGCTCATTGAAAATAAGAAAATTCATTTAGGAAAGAAACCTCATGAATGTAGTATCTGTGGGAAGACCTTCTACCACAAATTAAATCTCACCAAGTATCTGAATGTTCACAATAGAGAAATGCCCTATGAATGTGATAAATGTGGGAAAGCCTACTTCAGGAAATCTCAGCTTACTCAGTATTTGAAGACACATATAGGAAATAGCCAGGAAATCACCACTCATTGTGTATATGCAAATTCATACAGGAGAGAAAACTTATTCATGAAGTAAATGTGGAAAAAGATTTATTCTGAAGGGCAATCTTATGATAAAACAACAAACTCACACAGGAGAGAAACCCTAAGGATGTATTGAGTGTGGTAATGCCTTTAGCCAGAAGGTATGCCTCATAGCACATCAGAGATACCACACAGGAAGGATGCCCTATGTATGTACTGAATGTGGGCAAACCTGTTTCCAGAAGTCGGTGCTTATTAGACATCAAAGATTTCACAGTGGAGAGAAGTCATATAAATGCAGCAATTGTGGGAAAGCCTCATTATAAAGGCAAAGCTGATTACCCATCAAAGAACTAACACAAGAGAGAAACCCTATTGATGTGATGAGTGTAAGAAAGCCTACTGTGATATGTCTTGCCTTGTTAAACATGAGAGAACACATAGAATGGAGTAATGCATAGATAGAGTGAAGGTGAATAATTCTACAGTGAGTGACATAATTTGGACAATAGTAAATTCATGCAACAGAGAAATCCTGTTAATATAACTCTGCAAATACCTCCAGTGATCCCTAACATGTTAAACATGAGTGGGTTCCTAGCAAATAGAAATGTGGTCCCTGTGGGACAGCCAGTGGTGAGATGTTCACTCTCAGGAGAAAACAAACGATCTATATCAGAGTGAAACCTCATGAATGTAGTGAAAGTAATTGTGTTCCCAATTGTTTTTTTTAAAGTTTTATTGATAAACAGATAGCAATGAGACAGTTTCAAATCAAATCAGAAGTACAGTTTCAGCAAATAATACACTGCATATATTCTTCTTAGTGGTTAATTGCTGTACAAGATGCGGACTTGTGATCCTATTTACAAACACCATTAGAACAAATTATTCTATTCATTAAGACAATGCAACTATATATCTATCCCAAACACTTTGAATACAGATATACAAAATGGACATTCATAGGTATTCAACATTTTTTCTAAGTTCCGTTATTGAATATTATAGGCATGTAAACTCAGCAAAATATACTAAAAGAGTCCACTAGCCCATAATAGCATTGGGTCTTCTGTTTAACTAGTAATGTCAGAAATTATTGACCTGAGTCCCCCACAGCTCAACTTAATAGCATGGCTTTGTTTCCTATATATCGTCTTCATACTTTTCTACTGGATGGTTAAGACCAAGGTAAAGCACGACCTATGCAACAAGAGTTGTAGCTTTTTGGTCTGAGAAGGTCAGTGAAATGCCCTCAGGATTTATCCTGAGATCCTGTACCTCAGAATTTAGAACCTTTGTCAGTGCAGCAATGTGGATGAGTCACAGCCAATGCTTGGAATGTGCTCTCTGTGAAAGACTGAGAGAGTGTCTTCTCCCCATGTGACTCTCCTTAGGCACACTCTACATCATCTATCACTTTCCTCTTTGGCCCCATAATCTTCTTGATCAGAAAATTTGGGACACTACCGAGTTACATGATGTTACAGTACAAGTTCTCATTTGTCCTGAGTCTTAATTGACCTTAGAAGACCAGGGATAAAATATTGGCTTTCTTTGTAGCCCTCCTTTTTCTCTAATTTTGGTATGCAAACTTAGGTTGTTAACCATCCAGAAGACAAGCTTATTGTTATTATCAAATGATTTCGGCTATCAGGCTTAACCTCACTATCTCACTGCATTGCAAAAATCTTAGGCATAATAAGGAACAGATATTTTTCATAAAGTATTGATATGTTGAACTTTAAGTTCTACATAATATGATAAAAAATATTTAAAAATTAGATTATATTTTAAAAATAGGATAAAGAATTCTACACTTCTCATGTTTGCACACAAGTCCAAAAATCTCACCATATACAACCT
>NW_004525019.1:324598-325558 GCF_000260255.1 Octodon degus
TTCCTTTTTCCCCACAGCCTCTCCAACATTTGTGGTTGGGTGATTTCTTTATGATAGCCATTCTTTCTGGGGTGAGATGATATCTCAATGTGGTTATAATTTGTATTTCACGAATGGCTAGCGATGTGGAGCATTTTTTCATATATTTATTCGCTTCT
Organism: Octodon degus; assembly: GCF_000260255.1. Classification (NCBI taxonomy): domain Eukaryota; kingdom Metazoa; phylum Chordata; class Mammalia; order Rodentia; family Octodontidae; genus Octodon; species Octodon degus. The sequence goes on from NW_004525019.1 coordinate 324,757, forward strand.
TTAATTTCTTCTTCTGAGAAGCATGCGTTCATCTCGGATGCCCATTTCGGATTGGGTCTTTAAATTTTGGGGCCCTGGTGTTCTTAAGTTCTTTATAGATCCTAGAGAGCAGAACCTTGTCTGAGTACTTATTTGTCATGAAAATTTCCAAATTTGTAGGTTGCCTTTTCACTTTATTGGTAATTTCTGTTGACGTGAAAAAACTTCTGAGTAAGAGCAGATTCCAATTGCTAAGTCTTTCAACTGTTACCCGTGCGATTGATTTCTGTCCATGAACTCTTTGCCTACCCCTATGTCTTCAAGAGTTCCACCTACTTTCTCTCCCAAGAGTTTTAGTGTCTCTGCTTTAATGTTTAGATCTTCAATTCATTTTGACTTTAGTTTAGTACATGGTGATAGACACTGGTCAAGTTTGAGTTTTCGGCATGTAGAGAACCAGTTTGTCCAGCACCATTTTTTAAAGAGGCTGTCTTTCTCCAAGTGAGTATGTTTAGCACCTTTGTCAAAGATAATATGGTTGAGTGTGTTCATAGGGGATTCAGTGTCTTTTGATCTATTCCTTGATCCTCAGGACTTTTTTGATGCCAATTCCATGCTAATTTTATCACAGTAGCCTTGTAGTATAATTTCAAGTCAGGAATAGTAATGCCACCTGCCTTATCTTTATTACCCAGAGTTGCCCTTGCTATTCTAGATCTTTTCCGCTTCCAAATAATTTTTAGGAATGATTTCTCTATGTCTGTGAGGTATGGCGGTGGTAGTCTGATAGGGATTGCATTAAATCTATACAGCAATTTTGGGA
>NW_004525019.1:326359-327375 GCF_000260255.1 Octodon degus
TTAGCTGTTGGGTTTTCATAAATGGCTTTTACCAGATTGAAGTGGATGCCATCTATTCCAATTTTCTGTAGGACTTTGAACATGGATGAGTGTTGGACTTTGTCAGAAGCCCTTTTGGCATCAATGGAGATGGTCACGTGGTTTTTAATTTTCACTCTTTTGACATAGTGTAGTACATTGATAGATTTTCGAATATTGAACCATCCTTGCATCCCTAGGATGAAACCTACCTGGTCATGGTTTATGATCTTCATGATGGTTTGCTGTATTATCTTTGCTAGGATTTTATTGAGGATTTTGGCATCTATGTTCATGAGGGATATAGACCTGTAGTCCTCTTTCTTAGTTGCATCTTTCCCTGGTTTTGGTATTAATATAATACCTGCTTACAGGAATGATTTTGGGAGGACTGCTTCCTTTTCCATTTCACGGAAGAGTTTGCGGAATATAGGGAATACATCTTCTGTAAATATCTTGGAGATATCAGATGTTGATCCACCCGGACCTGGACTTTTCTTTGCCGGTAGGTTTTTATTTACATCTTGTATTTCATTGGCTGTTATTGGGCTAATGAGAGTGGTTATATCATGTCGATTCTGTTGTGGTAACTTGTACATTTCTAGGAATCTGTCCATTTCTTCTGTGTCTTCTATTATGTGAGAGTAAACATTCTCAGATACTGATAATCTTCTGAATTTCCACTGAGTCTGTGGTAATTACACCTTTTTCATTCCTTATTGCTTATATTTGAACTTTTCCTTTCCTTTGTTTGATGAGGTTAGCGAGGGGCTCATTAATTTTATTTAATCTTTCAAAGAACCAGTTTTTTGCTGTATACAAGAAACACAGTTAACCCATAAAGACATTCATAGGCTGAATGTCAAAGGATGGAACAAAATACTACATGCCCCAGCACCTCAGAAAAAAGCAGGGGTAGCAATTTTATTCTCAGACAGTCTCAACTTCAAACCAACAATGATGAAGTGAAATAAAGAAGGCAACTATATACTGGTTAG
>NW_004525019.1:328038-328952 GCF_000260255.1 Octodon degus
TTGAGACGAAGAAAATTATTCAAAGAATTAAAAAAGCAAAAAGGTGGTTCTTTGAAAGATTAAATAAAGTTGATAAGCCCCTAGCTAACCTCATCAAACAGAGGAAAGAAAAAATTCAAATACAAGCAATAAGGAATGAAAAGGGTGTAATTACCACAGACTCAGTGGAAATTCAGAAGATTGTCAGTAGCTATTTTGAGAATCTCTATTCTCACAGAATGGAAGACACTGAAGAAATGGACAGATTCCTAGAAATGTACAAATTACCACAACTACAACGACAAGATATAACCCCTCTCAAAAGCCCAATAACAGCCAATGAAATACGAGATGTAATTAAAAACCTACTGACAAAGAAAAGTCTAAATCCAGCTGAAATCACAGCTGAATTATACAAGACTTTTACAGAAGATGTATTCCCTATACTCCTCAAACTCTTCCATGAAATTGAAAAGGAAGCAATCCTCCGAAAATCATTCCTGGAAGGAAGTATTATATTAATTCCAAAACCAGGGAAAGATGCAACTAAGAAAGAGAACTACAGGCCTATCTCCCTCATGAACATAGATGCCAAAATCCTCAATGAAATCCTAACAAATGGCATACAGCAAATCCTCAAGAAGACATACACCATGACCAGGTAGGATTCATCCCAGGGATGCAAGGATAGTTCAATATTCGAAAATCAATCAATGTAACACACTATATCAATGGAGCGAAAACTAAAAACCACATGATCATCTCCATTGATGCAGAAAAGGCTTCTGACAAAGTCCAACACACATTCATGTTCAAAGTCCTACAGAAAATTGGAATAGATGGCATCTACTACAATCTGTTAAAAGCCACTTATGAAAACCCAGCAGTTAACATAATTCTAAATGGGTAAAAACGGAAATATTTTACTCTTAGAT
>NW_004525019.1:329491-333986 GCF_000260255.1 Octodon degus
TAGAATAGCAAAGGCAATTCTGGGCAATAAAGACAAGACAGTTGGCATTACCATTCCTGACTTGAAATTATACTACAAGGTTACTGTGATAAAATCAGCATGGTACTGGCATCAAAATAGACCCAAGGATCAATGAAATAGATTAGAAGACGCTGAATTCCCTAAAAACATACTCAACCACCTTATCTTTGACAAAGGGGTCAAACATACTCATTGGAAGAAAGATACACTCTTTAATAAATGGTGCTGGAAAAACTGGTTCTCTGCATCAGGAAAAGTCAAACTTGACCCAGGTCTATCAACATGCACTAAACTAAAGTCAAAATGGATAAAAGATCTAAACATTAAAGCAGAGACACTAAATCTCCTGGAAGAGAAAGTAGGAGGAAATCTTGAAGACATAGGGTTAGGCAAGGAGTTCATGGACAGAAATCAAATCGCACGGGTAACAGTTGAAACAATTAAAAACTGGGACCTGCTCTTACTGAGAAGTTTCTTCACATCAAAAGAAATTACCATCAAAGTTAAAAAGCAACCCGCACATTTGGAAAAAATCATGACAAATAAGTACTCAGACAAAGTTCTGCTCTCTAGAATCTATAAAGAGCTGAAAAGCATTAGGGCCCCAAAATTTAAAGACCCATTCCAGAAATGGGCATCCGTGATGAATTCACGCTTCTCAGAGGAAGAAATTAAAGAAGCAAATAAATATATGAAAAAATGTTCCACATCACTAGCCATTCGGGATATGCAAATTTTAACCACATTGAGATATCATCTCACAACAGAAAGAATGGCTGCCATAAAGAAATCACCCAACAGCAAATGTTGTAGAGGCTGTCGGGAAAAAGAACCCTTCTCCAATGCTGTTGGGAGTGTAGACTGGTGCAACCGTTATGGAAATCAGTATGGAGACTCCTGAGGAAAGTTGGTATGGAAATCCTCTTTAAGCCAGTTATTCCTCTACTGGGAAATTTCCTAGAGGATCTGAAAACATCATATCATAGGAATATATGTGTGCCTATATTTATAGCACCACAATTTGTTATAGCCAAATCTTGGAAATAACCAAGATGCCCATCACCTGAGGAATGGTTGAGAAAGATATGCTATTTTTACACAATAGAATATTATTCAGGTATTAAGAATGATAAACTGAAAACCTTTATATGGAAGTGGATGCCACTTGAACATATACTCACAAGTGAAATAAACCAAACACACATGTGTAATTATCGTATATTCTCCCTAGTATAAGAACTCCAAAATGGAAATATAAATAGAAAAATATAATAGAAGTAAAAGGAAAGCAAAATCTCAAGGACTAACTAATCAAGAGAGAGAAAGGAGAAGAGCTAGGAAACATGACAATGTCAAGCCGTACAGTTACATGTAAAAGATGAGCAATGGAATAATCCTGAGAATCTTTAGAGGATTTTTTAATCTAGCAGTTAATTGGAAAGATTCTCGCCCTGACTAACTATATATACTGATACCTGTGAACTAAGCTACTGCACTGCAGATGGTAATTTGTAATAGTATTTTCATGTTTAGAGAGAGTGTCATTCTGGTATTCTGAATATGGCCGACCTGTCATGACATGCCACTTACTGCTATGATGTTTCTCGGGTAGGTGGATGTTCAAGAAGAAGGGGTGTTGTGTGGAGAGCTGCGAAGGACCGCGCCTACAAGATGGTGCTGGTTTCCGCCATCCAACCCCCGTGGGTGAGTGCTCTCTGTGCACAACAACCTCTTATATGGCCAGGGCTGCAGTCATGATTCGCTTTCGCATATGCTGGACCCATGGGCGATCACCACATGGTGCACTGGGATTGGGCTCAGGAGTATATATTAGCCAAGGGCTGGGGGATTGGAGAGAGAAGAAGCTTGCTGTAAGGGGCCTGAATAAACCGCTGAAGGAAGAGCTGTGTGTTGCATCTTTCCTGCTGGTCAAAAAGCGCGCGACAAATGGTGGCCCGTATGGGGACTCCATCTCAAGCCATCAGCTCAGAAACTTCAGCGGTCAGGGGGTGCACCGGTAAGTCCCTGGGTACGTTGGGGATCCGCGACAAAAGCGGGGTTTAGGGCTCCTATCTGTAGATAAAGTAGGAGTGCCAAGGTTTGCCTATGAGCGAATCCAGTTTGCCTACGAGCGAACTCCGAAGTGAAAGTATAAGTTGAATCATGGGCGTGTCTACTTCACACCCAATTTTTCTGGCTCTACAGGAGCTGCTTAACTCTAAGAAACTTAAGTTGAGGAAAAATACCCTTAAGAGGTTCCTGGAGGAATGCGATGATGTGGCCCCTTGGTTCGCCACCTCCGGAAGCTTGACGGTCCCTGCCTGGGACAAACTGGGAAAGGATCTCAGCTTTGAGCATGAGCAGGGAGTGCTCAAGGCCGGAATACTGCCTATGTGGAGGTTAGTCCGTGGCTGCTTACAAGACCAACGGTGCAGCAGGGCGGTGACTAATGGATAGATAGCACTAGAACAATTGCAGGAGGAAAGGTCTGAGAGGACAGCTAGTGAAAAGGCTCCTAGTGTAAAGGGGAGGAGTTGGGAAACGGAGGGAGCGAGACCAAGGAGGAAGCTTTACCCCGACCTCGCGGAGCTTGCTTCATCCAGCTCTGGAGAGGTGGAGTCCGAGGGCCCTGAGGAGGACTCAGACTCAGATAACGGTACAAAAGACGATCGTGCCCTTGCTGAAGCACTGAGACAGTTGAGCATGACGGGGGAGAAACCCAAAAGGAGGAAGGGACCCAGGAAGAAACAAGAACTAGCCTTCAGGGTAGGGGCGGAGCCCTCTGCTCCACCTGACTATGAAGATGCTGGGGGAGGGTCCTGATCTGGACGGTCTTTTAATCCAGGGGTATGGAGAACAGTTCAGACCAAGCTCTCGCTGGCCTATCCAGTTTTCCAAGACGCTCAAGGTAATAGATACCATGACCCCCTGGATTTCAAAACTATCAAGTCATTGGCTGAGTCTGTTATGACTTACGGGGTCTCGGCTGCATTCACTGTCTCCCAGGTAGAAACCCTTAATCGTTACTGTATGACTCCTGGGGATTGGAATGCACTAGCCCAAGCATCCTTGGGCCCCGGGCAATATCTTGATTGGAGAACTTTCCTAATCGAGTTTGCAGGTGAAGAAGCAGCTGCCAATCAAGCTTCAGGCAACCCTGCTTGGGACCGCAATATGCTGCTAGGTCAAGGCCAATTTGCCAACCAACAGACGGGCTACCCACCTCAAGTCTATGAACAAATTAATAAATGTGCCATCAGGGCCTGAAAATCCTTACCAAATAGAGGGGAAGTGGGAGGCAACCTCACTAAGATCATACAGGTCCCTACTGAGACATTTTCAGACTTTGTGGCCCGCATGATAGAGTCCACAGGGAAGGTCTTTGGGAACGTGGAGGACGCGATGCCCTTGGTAAAGTAATTGGTATTTGAACAATGCACAAAGGAATGCCGAGCCGCAATCGGCCCATATAAGAATAAGGGAATAGAGGCTTGGATGAAACTTTGTTGGGACATAGGGGGCCCTCTTTCCAATACAGGCATTGCAGCAGCAGTGATGCAATTAACCCGGGGCTAAAAACAGGGGGGACAGGCAGGTGGTGCATGCTTTAGATGTGGCAAGCAGGGACACCTAAAGAGGAATTGTCCCAAAAAGGACCAGAGTCCCACCATGACAAGCATAAGCGGGAGACAACCAGGCCTGTGTCCAAAGTGCAGAAAGGGTAAGCATTGGGCAAGGGAGTGCCGGTCAGTGAAAGATGCGGATGGTAACTTCATAAATCAAGGCCCAGCAGCATCCCATCCAAAAAACGAGTCATGGGGCCCCCGACCCCAGGGCCCACAAATATATGGGGCAATGGAAGCCAGGCATGGGGAGCATGGTCTGGAATCGTGGCCCTCCCTCAGACCGCCAGGGAGCCGCGGAGAGCCACATCAGGCTCCGCAGGGCTGGACTTCCATGCCACCGCCAGACTCGTATTAACACCATGGATGGGGATCCAACTGGTGGAGACAGATTTTCAGGGCCCTCTAGCACAGGGAACAGTTGGATTACTTATTGGAAGGTCCTCCTCCACTTTAAAAGGATTACGTGTCCACCCAGGAGTCATTGATCCCGACTATGAAGGCATTATTAAAGTCATGGCCGAGGCGCCTAAAGGAATTGTCACTATCTCCCCTGGAGACCGTATTGCACAGTTGGTAATTTTACCTAGTCTGCATGACTGGTTCCCTGCCGTGGCGTGTGAGAGAGGTGACAAGGGTTTTGGATCTTTGGGCGGCAACAGTGCCATCCTATGATTAGATTTAGAACACAGACCTATACTGGAATTGGTGTTAGATAGTAAAAAAATTGTGGGATTATTAGACACAGGGGCGGACAAAAGCATAATTGCTAGAAAGGACTGGCCCTCGGGTTGGCCTGTTCAGGCATCTTCTCAAACCCTTCAAGGCTTAGGCTATGCAAAAACACCGGA
>NW_004525019.1:334579-335234 GCF_000260255.1 Octodon degus
TCTCTACATGCCAAAAACTCAAACTTGACCAAGATCTATCACCATGCACTAAACTAAAGTCAAAATGGATTAAAGATCTAAACATTAAAGCAGAGACACTAAATCCCCTGGCAAAGAAATTAGGAGGAACTCTTGAAGACATAGGGGTAGGCCAAGAGCTATGGACAGAAAATAAAATCACACGGGAAACAGGTGAAAGAATTAACAACTGGGATCTGTTCTTACTGAGAAGTTTTTTCACGTCAAAAGAAATTACCAAAAAAGTGAAAACGCGACCCACAAATTTGGAAAAAATCATGACAAATAAGTACTCAGACAAATTTCTGTTCTCTAGAATCTATAAAGAACTATAAAACACTAGGGCCCCCAAATTTAAAGACCCAATCCAGAAATGGACATCCGAGATGAACACACACATCTCAGAGGAAGAAATTAAACAAGCGAATAAATATACGAAAAAATGCTCCACATCACTAGCCATTCAGGAAATGCAAATTTTAACCACATTGAGATATCATCTCACCCCAGAAAGAATGGCCATCATAAAGAAATCACCCAGCAACAAATGTTGGAGAGGCTGTGGGGAAAAAGGAACCCTTCTCCACTGCTGGTGGGAATGTATACTGTTTCAACCGTTATGGAAATCAATATGGAG
>NW_004525019.1:335334-336795 GCF_000260255.1 Octodon degus
CTGGGCATTTGCAGCCTTCTGTATCCCCCTGGAATACTCCTATCTTTGTCATAAAAAAAGAAATCTGGGAAATGGTGTTTACTGCAGAACTTGCGAGTCATAAACAACCAGATGCAGATTATGGGTCCAGTGCAGCGTGGTCTGCCATTACTGTCAGCTCTCCCAGCTGCCTGGCATATGATAGTGATAGATATCAAGGACTGTTTCTTCAGTATACCATTATGTCAAAAGGATACACGCAGGTTTGCATTCACACTCCCCTCATGCAATCATGAGGAACCTGATCAACGATATGAATGGGTTGTATTACCTCAAGGAATGGCAAATAGCCCCACCATATGTCAGCTGTTTGTTGGACAAGCATTAAAGCCAGTAAGAGAAAAACACCCTAAGGTCCGATGTGTCCACTATATGGATGATATATTAATAGCTAGTAAAACAAAAACTGAAGTAGAAGGGGCCTATGTTGAGTTAGTTACAGCTCTAGAAATGGCAGGATTGTCGATAGCCCCGGAAAAGGTACAGATGGACACAGTGGTGCGATACTTGGGTGCAGTCATCACCCCAGAAAAGATTTGCCCACAAAAGATAGAAATAAGAACAGGCGTGCTACGCACATTAAATGATTTTCAAAAACTGTTAGGTGACATCAATTGGCTTCGAGGATCTCTGCAGCTGGCCAATTATGAGTTAAAGCCTCTCTATGATATCTTGCGAGGTGATGCTGCATTAGGCTCCCCCAGAACGCTGACCGCGGAGGCCAGGGAGGTGTTGCGGCTGGTAGAAGAGAGGTTGAGTGACGCCTGCGTACATTGGGTCTGGGAAGGAAAGGATCTTACCTTGTGCATTTTACCGACTTCCCGACAGCCCACGGGGCTGCTGTGGCAACAAGGCCCAGTGCTGTGGATACATCCCAGAGTTTCCCCTGCTAGGACCATCGAATATTACCCTATCATGGTTGCCAATCTGGCACAGTCCGGGGTGCAGCAAACCATTCAAGCATTTGGGGCAGTGCCCACCTCTATTGTAGTGCCTTATTTGGCTAGCCAAGTGGCCACACTATGTGCTACTACAGATGAGTGGGCCATTTGGCGATGTGGCTATATGGGTCTCATCGAACAATCACTACACAAAACACCCCCTGATGTCATTCTTTAAAGAACACCCCATTATCTTCCCTAAGATTACGGCCGCGCAGCCCATTCCAGGTGCAGCGACCATATTAACTAATGGCTCTAAAACAGGGTATGGCGCATATATGGTAGAGGGCCAAGGTCCAGTTCAACATCAATTCCCTCCTGGCATGCCCCAAAAGGTGGAATTACAAATAGTTATTGAAGTATTTCGTGCCTGCCCCTTCCCATTTAACCTAGTCTCAGATTCAGCTTATGTTGTCAATGCCTTGAAGATACTAGAGGCCGCAGGCCCCATTAAGCAAAATAGCGCTGTTAACTCCTTGCT
>NW_004525019.1:338092-339608 GCF_000260255.1 Octodon degus
GATTTGATTTGAAACTGTCTCGTTGCTGTATATCAGTAAAATTTTGAAAAAATATCACTTCCCTGTAAATAAATCATCAATTTCAATGGACTACTAAGCAAAAAGTTTGAGATTTGGTAAGTTGATAAGATGATTCTCAACTTTATTGATGAAGCAATCACCGCAGAATAGCAAAAAATTTACATAAGAGAAGGAATAATAGAGATGTTTGCCTTTGTAGACTGTATAACTGATTTTCTGATATAGTTAACACCATAGAGCTAAGTAAATAGATATGTTAATTGGTCAGGAATGTATGTACTGCTGGTGAAAAACATGATAATCATTTAGATACCGTGTCTGCATTTTTTCTTTATCTCCAACAATTCCAAAACTCTGCAGTTTAATAACAATTAGTTTGGAGGGAAATAAAATGAGATTTTAGTTAGATAAGATAGAAAAGTAATTCATTGCTCTCAGTAGAGTAAAACACAAGACATCTTATGACCACAAAAAATAGGCATGGCTGGCTTAACCAGTGTCAGGGAACATTAATTCATGAAAATAAAAGATAAACGTAAATAAAACATGGATATATTTTAGGGGAAACACTTCAACAATTACACCTAAATCTGTAAAAGCATTCAAACTCAAAATACATAAATATGGCAAATTGAGTATAAAATTGTTTTTGATATTTCCACATTATGTGCATGAATTTGTTGTACTCATTGATGATGTGTCTCTTTCCACTTCTTGAGTATTTCCTAACATGTAATGTGCATTGGTCCCTAGAACTTGACAGAAGTGATGATGTGCGAGAGTCAAGCTCATGTATTACTAGACTTCTAAGACATTATTAACTCAGTGCTTTGGAAAATTATTATTTGAAGAGATGAAACCTGGATATTTGGTAAATGTAAACCATGTGTAGAAAACTGAAAATACTGCACACCACACTGAAATCAACATTCCAAAACAGAGAGCTCTTAGGCTGGGGAGATAGCCCAATAGAATAAGCACTTGCCTGGCAAGCATAAGGTCTTGAGTTCAAACCAGAGAACTGCAAAATGAAAAATGAAAACAGAGAAAAAAATTAAAAATGAAAAGAGAGGTCTCAATATTCTACAAATATGAAACAGCTGATTTGCAACTGCATGTGTGAATGTACAAAGAAAAACTGGAAGGGTGGGCCAGATGTCTCAGAGGACTGAAGTGCCTGGCTAGGCAGAGCTCAGCTGTTGGGCTTGGATGCCAGGTGTGCCATGCCGGCCCTATTCACGGGGCGTGCTGAGGTCGAGATTGAGACTGGGCATGGCGGCATCTTCCTGTAATCCCAGAGTTTGGGGAGCTGAAAACAGACGAATTACTACGAGTCCATTCTGTGTAGTGAAACCCTGTAGACCCTGTCCTAAATGCATAAAATAAAGAAGAAAAGCTTGAAATAATTCAGGCAAAGCCAAGGCAATTTTTTTTCTTTTTTTCTTTTTTTCCGGTACTGGGGATTGAACTCAGTACCATGAAAACCATAGAATTG
>NW_004525019.1:339708-344082 GCF_000260255.1 Octodon degus
GTCATGATTCGCTTCCGCATATGCTGGACCCATGGGCGATCCCCACGTGGCGCACTGGGATTGGAATAAAGAGTATATATTAGCCAAGGGCTGGGGGATTGGAGAGAGAAGAAGCTTGCTGTAAGGGGCCTGAATAAAACTGCTGAAGGAAGAGCTGCGTGTTGTGTCTTCCTTGCTGGCGAGGTCGTGTGCAACAGTGGTGAATGTAAGCAAGAGACAGGAAAAGGAATATTGTGTGAGTGTCCTGCCTCAAGGTTGTATATGGTGAGATTTTTGGACCTATGTGCAAACAGGAGAAGTATAGAATTCTTCATCCTGTTTTAAAATATAATCTAATTTTTAAATGTTTTTTCATCATGTTATGTAGGCACTTAAAATTCAACTTATCAATAGTTGATGAAAAATACCTGTTTCTTATTATGCCTAAGATGTTTGAAATGCAGTGAGATAGTTTGGTTAAGCTTGATAGCCTAAATCGTTTGATAATAACAATAAGCTTGTCTACTGGATGCTTAACAACCTAAGTTTGCAGACCAAAATTAGAGATAAAGGAAGGCTACAAGGAAAGCCAACATTTTGGCCCTAACCTTCTAAGGTCAATTAAGACTCAGGACATGTGAGAAATTGTACTGTAACGTCATGTACCTCAGTAGTCTCCCAAATTTTCTGATCAAGAATATTGTGGGGCTAAAGAGGAAAGTGATTGATGATGTAGAGTGTGCCTAAGGAAAGTCACATGGTGGAGAAAATACTCTCTCAGGCTTTCACACATAACACATTGGCCAAGCAATGGCCGTGACTCACCCACATGGCTGACACTGACAATGGTTCTATAATTTGAGGTATGGGATCTCAGGATAAACTTGAGGGGATTTCACTGACCTTCTCAGACCAAAAGCTACAACTCTTGTTGCATAGGTCTTGCTTTACCTTGTTCTTAACCATCCAGTAGAAAAGTATGAAGACGAAATCTAGGAAGTAAAGCCATGTTGTTATGTTGAGCTGTGGGGGACTCAGGTCAATAATTTCTGACATTGCCAGTTAAACAGAAGACCCAATGCTATTATGGGCTACTGGACTCTTTTTGAATATTTTGCTGAATTTACACACCTATAATATTCAATAACGGAACTTAAAAAATGGGGTATAACTATGAATGTCCATTTTGTATATCTGTATTCAAAGTGTTTGGGATAGATATATAGTTGCATTCTCTTAATGAATAGAATGATTTGTTCTAATGGTGTTTGTAAATAGGATCACAAGTCTGCATCTTGTACAACAATTAACCAATAAGATGAATATATGCAGTGTATTATTTGTTGAAACTGTACTTCTGATTTGATTTAAAACTTTCTCATTGCTATCTGTTTATCAATAAAACTTTGAAAAGAAAAAAAAATAGGATCTCAAGTCCGCATCTTGTACAGCAATTAACCACTAAGAAGAATATATGCAGTGTGTTATTTTTTAAATCTCTGCTTCCGATTTGTTTTGAAACTGTCTCGTTTCTATCTGTTTATCAATAAAATTTTGGAAGAAAAAAAATAAAAAAATAAAAATTATAAAAACCTCGGATGCAAGGAAAAAAATAGTTCATCATCACCAAGATGATGCAAAGATGTAAAACGTGAGACTAATAGGCATCAATGAGAAAGAAGCAGTCAACACAATGATACAAAAAGAATATAGGCAGAAGTAACAGTAGAAAACTTTCCAAATGTGGGGAAATAATCACATTCATGTAACTATAACATACAGAACTCCAAATAACATGAACACAATAAAAAACACAAGGAGTCATATAATAGTCAAGATCCCAGCAATCCAGCACAAGAATTTACTGAAAGCTGCTAGATAAAATAAACACATCACATTTAAAGGAAGACCCATCAGTGTAACAGCAGAATTCTCTCCACAAACCATGAAGTCAAGAAGAACATGGAAAAGACTCAAGGATCGAGCCATCACAATTACGGACTTGAAATTATACTAAAAATATGCTGTGATAAAATCTGCATATTACTGGCCACAAAATAGACCTGAGGATCAATGGAATAGATTAGAAGTTGAAGGAGCCTCTATGAACACACTCAGGAAACTTATCTTCAATAAAGTGGGTAAGCATGCTTACTAAGGAAACAAAGCCTGTCTACTAAATGTTGCTGGAAAAACTGGCTCTATAAATGCCAAAAACTAAAACTTTACACAGGCATATCATCATGTACTACTTAAAGTCAAAATGGATTAAACATTTAAATATTGAAATAGAAACTCTAAGTTTCCTGGAAGAGTATATTGGAGAAACTCTTGAAGACATAGCGGTAGTCAAAATGTTCACTAACAAAAATCAAATTGCATGGGTAATACTTGGAAAAATTGCCAACTGGGACCTCCTCTTACTGGGATATTTTGCCCAGGAAAAGAAATTACCAAAAAATTGAAAAGAAAACCTGCCAATAAGGAACAACTCTTAACTAATAAGCACTCAGATAAAAGTGTCCTCTCTAAAATTTATAAAGAACTAAAAAATATTAGGGACCCAAAATTTAAAGTGACAATCCAGAAAAGGGCATGCGAAATGAATACATACTTCTCAGAAGATGAAATAAAAATGGTGAATATATTTGTTACAAAAATGCTCCACATCTCTAGCCTTTGGTGAAATGAAAATAAAAGTAATCCTGAGATACCATGTCAGCCCAGAAAGAATGGCTATCATAAAGAAATCAACCAACAACGAATGTTGTACAGACTGTAGAGAAAAAGGAACACTTCCTCACTGTAGGTGGAAATTTAGACTGGTTAAACCATTATGGAAATCAGTTTGGAGACTCTTTAAAATATTAGAACTGGAAATACCATTTACCAGCTATTCTTGTAGTGGGAATTTTGCCAGAGGAACTGAAAACGTCATATCATAGTGATATATGCGCACCTATGTTTATAGCAGCACAATTTGTGATACTCAAATATTGCAAACAACCAAGATTCCCGTCACCTGAGGAATGGATGAAAAAGATGTGATATTTTTACACAATGGAGTATTACATAACTATAAAGAATAACAAACTCTAAGCCTTTGTATTCAAGTGGATACCACTTGAAGATATACTCATAAGTGAAATAAACCAGACCCACATGTGTAAATTTTGTATAGTCTTCCTACTGCAAGAACAAAAAAGAAGAAATAAAAATAAAAAAATATAACAAAATTAATGGCAATGTGAGAATTTAGGGATTAAACAATGAAGATAGGGCAAGGAGAAAAGCTAGAAACATGACAGGGACAAAACCATACATTTATGTTCACAAGATGCTTAAGGCAATACGCCTGAGAGTCTTCAGTAGGTTTTTGAAACTAGCAGTTTATTGGTAGGATTTTCATTCTTACTAAGTATATATGCTTATACGTGTGAACTAAGCAACTGCACTGAAGTTAACAATGTGTATTACTATGGTCATGCTTGGAATGTCTGTCATTCTGGTTTTCCAAATACGTACTGCTCGTCATGTTATACCATTTACTGCCATACTGTATCTCAAATAAATGTTTGTTTTGAAAAAAAGAAGGGGTAATAAGTATAAACAGGAGACAAAAAAAGTCATAGGACTGTCCTGCTACAATGCTGAGTATGGTTAGATTTTTAAATTTCTGTGTAAACATATGTAATTGTTTATTCCTCTTTTAAAAATATTTTTTCTATTTTTTTCTTATTTTTTCTTCACATTCTGCAGGGATTCAAAGTTTAACATATCAATACATGATGGAAAATACCCGTTCCACGTTATATTTATCATGTTTGATATTCAGACAAAAAGTGATGTTTAGCTCAACTGCCGATGTTATAAGGTAATATATCATTAAACTCTTCTGGATGGTTAAAAACATATGTTTGCAGCCCAAAAATTAGTGAAAATGATTCGTTAAAGAGACAGCCAGCCAGTCCTAGGGCAGGTGCGGTGAGTGTGTGGAGAGCCTCCTGCTAAACTACGCTGGCGGGACCAGCCCCAGCACAGGCTTAGAGTGGGCCGGACCCATTTCCACCACCTCGAGCCGCCCCCCACCACTCTGCAGTACCTTCCCCAATCCGCCAGCCTAGTAGGAATTTCTGCCCAGTTCCTGGAAACCCCAGATCCAGTACTACACAGGTCTGGGGCACAATATATTCAAAATCAAGGGCAGCAGCGGGAAGGAGCTGAGCAGAGCAGCCAGACTTAAGCCACACGCAGCTGGATAAGTCCAAACTTTGTAGAGTTACACCAGAACTTCAGTACGTGCGAAGGTTATAACTACAAAAAAGATCGACAACAAAGGGCAGAAGACAGTGCTACACAAAATGATGAGAAGGAACAAAATGCAACCTCAGAACC
>NW_004525019.1:352534-355508 GCF_000260255.1 Octodon degus
GAAAATATGAACGTCAATTTCACAGTTATTCACTACATTGCTAATTTCAAGGTGAAACATTTTCCAGATCTTCCTAATCCTACTCTAGCCAGCTGTAAATCTAGCAGGCTGTTGTAGAATAGGAAAATGCCCTTAGGGATACACATGAAGCACATATGTGTAGTAAATGCCAAGTGAAATGATTTGAACTGGGCACTTCTTATGAGCTTGATAATTAAACTCTGAATGGTATTATTTAGGAGTACTTTACTTTTGATGCTCATGACTCCACATCACTTGCATGTTCCCTTGATCCACTTCTCACTGAAACTCTTGTCCAGTGCCACAACCCTTCTCTGTAACTTGAAGTGAAGGGAAATCAGGGCTACAGTGTGCTTGTATTTTTTTGTCATGGCACAAATAATAGGATCATCCAAGAGAACTGGGGAGCTCTGCTCCACCCGGGAAGAGAAGGCAGACATGGTTAAATCTTTATCTTGTGTATGTGATTTAGGTTTTCAAAACAGATAAAAGTAGCCAACTCTATGCCACAACTTTTCTAATTTGGCTTCTCAATCAGTCATACAGGTGGTAATCTAGTATCTACTCAGAAAAGAAAATTTCACTTCCTTCTTGACATGGTAGTGTGTAAACTTTGTAACACTCAGTATTTTATGACTAAAAATAAGTCATCAACTGTTATTCAGGTGCTATTCCTTTTTATTGTTTCATTACCATTTTTCCCTCTGTGAGAACCCAGAACACTATAGGCAACCAAAACAATGTCTTTTGAAGTGCAGAAATCCAGTAGTTTGCTCTGGTTGAAAAAGATGACATTCCACCTGTAGATGGACAGAAGTTAAATTATATGCATTAATTAAATTAACATGTAAAAGAAAATTTTCAAGTTAAGAATCCAAATAGAATGAAAGTTCTATTTGAACTGAAAACCTGAAAACTTGAATGAAAATACCAATATGGAGTAATGAGTTTTTTCAGAAATAGCAAATATGTCTGCCATTGTGAGACTTAAAGACATGCTATTCCTGAGTAAGCTGAATCTATGGCCCACTCGGATGAAGGCATGATGAGGAAAAATAATGAATTTCACATGTGTGGTATTAAATGAATGTATGAACTTTGGGTATTAAATTGTTCCACACAGTAAGAATTTGATTGAATATTGCTTAGAACAAGTATGAAAGATGAAAGAATCAACATAGTAGAGATTCTTCCAGTGCTATTTGAATAGATTTATACAACAAAAGCAATCACATGGGGCTGGGGAGATGGCTTAATAGAATAAGCACACTCCTGACAAGCTCAAGGACCTGAGTTCAACCCCCGGTTCTGGAAAAAAGAAAAGAAAAGCAATCACAACTAATGGGCTAGTGATATAGGACAATGGCATAAGTGAATGCTGGACAAGTGCAAGGTCCTGAGTTTGATCCCTGGTACTACAAAAACAAAGAAACAAATAAATCATGTAAAATAAACTCTAACACGCAAAATGAAACTTTGTTTTTACACAACAGCAAATACAAAGAGAAAATATTATAAAATAAGATCATTGATCATTAAAATAAATTAATGCAATTTACATCAAAGAAACTCATATATTAATATCTTTTGTCTCAAAACAAAAGCAAATAACATGCATGCAATAGGCTCATCAATCCTATTCTCTTATGGAGATAGCTGTAGGGTTTTTAAAGTGTGTAATGATTCATTGTTTGATATGTTCAGGTTTCACTACTTATTGCTTTTAGCATTATGGGTACTGTAACTTAAAATATATATGTATAAAGTACAGTTACATAGAGCTGGCAAATGGAAATAGAATTGACTTTATAAAACATTGTACCTGTATGCAGTGAACTTGTTAAATGCATTTATTCAGCTTTGCTTATTTTCAGATAACTTTGAATTTTCTAAATTACATTAAATTTGTGAACATAGGTTATTTTCCAAATGACCTCCACTCTTATAGCTCTGAAATTACCAAAAACTTGAGAATAAGTCTGAGTAGAGTGAAAATGAGCTTTCGTTTTTGCCTCAGCTATAATTGAGAGCGTTCACTATTTTATTATTGAAAATATAATGATTTTATAGGTTCATTTTAACAAAATCGTTCTGTTGCCATGTAGAAAAGAATTGTGAAAAAGTGATGAATTTATTAGATACATTTCCGTATTTATTGATGATAATTTTATTTTTAACTTCATTTAATGAATGTGGTGCTTTTCATTGAGACTCTTTTATAATGGAGAATATTCCTGAAATATATACACCCTTAGATATGGTGCATTATCCATTATATACTGCTGAATATGTGTTACTAGTTATTTGCTCAAGATTATTGAAATGAGAGGTGTTTGTGAGAGAGATTGCGTGGTAACATTCTTTTCTCTAATATTTGGATTCAGCTATTGACCAAATGCATGCAGTGTAAAGAACATAGAGATTACTTCATTTCTTTATTATCTGGAAGAGTATAGATTGCATTTTTATATAAATTTTTCTTACTAGAAATGTTTGGAATATATAAAGATCATGTTATGTGGATTTAAACTTTTCTTGAGGAACAGTTAAATAGCTTAGATGATTAAAGCTCTTGCTTAGGCAGATGCAGGGGTGGGTTTTCCATATCTAGCGATTGAGACTGGGCGTGGTATCACCTGCCTGTAATCCTAGCACCTGGGTGGCTGTAAACAGGAGGACCACTATGAGTATGATATATGTAGTGAGACATTGTAGACCACGTAGATCCCGTAGTAAAAATAAAATACTTTATTCAGTGTTAAATTGTAATTTTATTGCTTAAATGAAGGTAAGACTTCAGTTTTTTAGCATGTATATTTTTGAATCTGTAAATTATATGTTAACAACACAACAACTTGAAAAGCATTTACCGAGTGCCTCCCCCACCCCGCCCGCCGAGTTCGATTTTCTGCCCAGTTCCGGGAGCCCCCTGACCCAGTCCTAGCCCAGGTCC
>NW_004525019.1:362318-370874 GCF_000260255.1 Octodon degus
CAGTGTATTATTTGTTGAAACTGTCCTTCCGATTTGATTTGAAACTGTCTCATTGCTATCTCTTTGTCAATAAAACTTTGAGAAAAAAAAAAAGCATTTACCTAAATACTCACTTAGTGAAATTAGAAACACATTAGTAATTCTGCTTTGAAGTCACTGTTATTGCAGAAATCTACTGGAAAAGATACAATCCACAGAAGCATAATTTAGTCTTTAAAAAAGTTAATAAAACATACTCTTGAGAGGACTATGTAAAAAAAGATGAGAAAGAATATGTCACTACATGGAAAGAAAAGGGGAGGCATCAGTAGAGATGACAAGGATTTTATTAGAATATATTCTAAAATTTGAATATTAAAACCTGAATATTTAAGTGAAATGTCTAGGATTTATTATAATTTATGTTTAACTTATTGTGAAATTTTACTTTATATGATATAGGAAAAGATTATATAGCAAAACAAATAATGCAGTATAAAATGAAGATAATTAATTATAACCTTAATAAAATAGCTAATTCAGGTAGAAGTCATTGAAAGACATTCCAATATTATACGAAATTTAATCATGAAACATGACTTACCTGGTAAATCACTATGAAAATCAGTTCATAGTCATTCCATGGAATGAAATATATTTATATAGAAGAGTTTTTCCTTCTATTTGCTTTAACTATGTACTCAAAACGATGATAGTATGGGACAATCTGTCATTGTTGTGGAGATTGTAATTTGAGAGTCACTGCATGGTAATGAACAGTTTTGGCAAAGTGTACATCTGAAGCTTAATAAAAATTTGGAGTGAACTTTGAATATATAGACACTGGTATATAGAAATATGCATCTCCTATTACAATGCAACACCTGGAAGTCTGAAATACTTGACAAAACCAACTAGAATACCATGGGGAAAATGTATCGATGATCATTCTAGGCTAAACGAGCTTGGGGTGAGCCATTGTATTCTGATCAAAAAGGAAATGCATATTGTTTTCTTCAAGTGAGTTGCTTAGAATACCAGATATAAGCTTGCAAAATTTGTCAAAACTATAGAAAATTACAAAAGAGACAGAAAGAGAAAAAATAATAATGACAACATTAACTAATTCTTTAGGTATCCCAGAAGAAATCAGCAGTACAATTATCCAAGCTATCCTGTTCATATAACAAACATTGTCGAATTCTTATAACTTTATTTAATAAAATTCTGCATCATTTTTAATGTCTATAAATATGGTGGAGTACTCAAAAAAAAGAGGAACTTCACAAGATATTTTGAGAAAACAGTAGAAAACTTGTAGACTAAACATTAACTGATAGGAAAGAAGAAATGTTAACTCCCTTAGAACTAGTATTGGTACTGTAACTTTCTGGGAGATATTTTAAGGATATATTTCCTTACCCCGGTGGTCTCCAGTGGAAGATAATCATAAGCATAATTTACTTTAGTCAACTATTAAACACATATTTGTATGTACACCAGCATACATATATCTGTTTGACAGCATGAAAAATTGTCAACATTCTTTGATATAGGTGGGAAAATATGGATATTGTATACAGCTCATTGAATGAGTCTAATAATTTAAACATGTTTTCATAAGAAAGTGGAAAAATTATTAAAACCACATTACATTTTAAACATTTATATTTGATAATATGGTTCTTTGCCATTATGTACCCAATTCATGCATTTTATGCTATATTTTCCTATCATGAATCTTTACTCCATGACTGAATGTTGCTGAAAAGAAAAGAAAAAATCCCAAAACAAACAAATTAGAGCACTGTCGAGGGACATAATACATGTTTTAAGCAAAGGAAGATGACAAATCAGGGAGGAGAAGCTAAGATGGGACCAGGCAAAAAGGCCATTCTGGTCAAAGTTCCTCAGTGTGGACTTTACTTATTAGTAAACAACTGACTTCCTCCCTTCAACCGGTAGAACTTATGCAGGTAATTTTATGCAGATGATTTTCCCTTCAGTTATGTTTCAGAACAAGAGCCCTGACACCAAAGGTGCCAAAATGAATGTTTCAGCCATGAAAACCACACTCAAACCCCTATCACATTTCTCATTTGCACTCTGGCATTCATGCCGAAAGTACTTTAAACTATTTTATCTCTGGTTTGTAGCTTTATAGCTCATGTGGTTGTGCACTTTCTGTCATAGGTCTAATTAATGCCCTTTATCATTTTTATATCTCTAGATTCTTGTGCACAGCTCAAGCTTATGGCCTGTCAACACTTTTCATTGAGACTTTACAAAGCAATGATACGATTAGGATTCCTCTACAGTCTCTGCCATATAGACTCATGATGAATAAGAAAGGAGGACATATGGGCACCTAGAAGTAGTACAGAAAAACCGAGAATGAAACACAGAGAACAGGAGACTGAGTGCTCACCTGGTTGCAAACAAGCTTGTACTTGAGCCCTGGCTTTACTCTTTTGCGCTCTTTATTCCAAGTACTTACCTCCTAGATGGCACAGAGATCCACTGTGTCAGGTATTATTTTTCCATGTTCATCTGTTAGAAATAAGTTTTCCCCTGGATAGGACAGAAGGAGTCATTAAAATTATCTCATGAAATTTATATCCCCACCCATATCTATGCTCTCTAGGAAGTCTAGGCCTGGTACACTAAGTCTCCATAGAATAGGTGTAGCAAATTTTTAGACATATTTTCAAAATGTTTTGCTTTGTTGATGTTAGAAATGTTTTAGGTGGTACATTTCATCTAGTCTGGTATGTCCAAAGTATGTTATCTAATAGCTTGTTCCCAATTTCTTATTGTCTCAGGTGATTTATTGTTTTTCATAACTGTAGTTTATTTTACATGAGAAAGTCTTTGGTGACATGGGATTCCACGAAGTAATGTATCTTAATTTTAAAGTAGGCTAAAGAAATTATTTTCCTTTCACAGATCACATGAACAGTTAAAAACCAGACATGTGAGCCTCAGATAATGTATCAAGGTCATTTTACCCTCTCTCCGCCCTTTCCCTTCCTATCCCCTCCTTTTCACACCCTTCCCTTTTCTCCTCTTCCCTTCTTCCTTTCAGTTTTTTTTTTTTCATTTATAAGACAAATATACGCTAAACACAAGGGAAACACAGAAGTAGAAATGTAGGTAGGGCACTAGATTGTGAATAACTTTTCAGAATAATTTTGGTCCAAAATCAAAAGTTATTTCTGTCAGAAAGCAAACAGTAGGCCATAGGCATGTATTCTGAAACCACGCAGAAACTAGTGTTAGGGAATGCATTTAAACCCTTTCTAAAAGCAAGTGAATTAGCCATAAATCCCAGAACTCCAGCACGAAGCCAATATAGGGTCTACAGTGTCTCACTATGTAGATTGAACAGTAGTGCTTCTACTGTTTTCATCCTCCCAAGTACTGGGATTCCAGGAATGTGCTACCATTCCCAGTCTCAACTGCCATATCATCCCACCCTGGAGACATGGCCAGCATGGCACACAGGGGAACAAACTCATGCAGTTGCATTCTTCCTCAGCAAGCACTTCAGTCTGTTGAGCTATCTTTTGGGCCCTCTATATGCTTCTAAATCAAATCTTCAGGTGAAATAAATTGTCGCTTAAACTTTTAGTGATCTGTTTGTGTGTATGTGTGTATTTACCCTTATTTCTTAAGCCACCTTGCTAAATATTATAACATGTAATCCTGGAAGACAAATTTAGTAACTTTCACTTCTTCTATATGTGAAATATACTGAGATTCGTATAATTTGTTTTTTTTTTTCTTAAAATTTAGTATAATCTGGAATTTGTTTTTTTTTAGACATTAATATTGAAAAAAATACTAAAATATATTTGCGTGCTCCCCATCATCCAGGCACCATGTATATCAATTCATTTAAAACTTCTTTTTAAAGGAATTGATCATTATATTTTATAAACAACCTAAGATTAGACATGTATGCCAATCATCATGCAATAAACTAGTCAAACTGGATCAAAGATTTATATATTGAACCCAAACAATAAATCTACTGGAGAAGAAAGCAGAGAGACATCTTAAAGATAGAGTTAAGAAGAAATTTCATGAATTAAAAACAAAACAAAAATACTTTAAAGTTCTCATTTTTTTGATTGCTCAACTTGGATTTCATTTTTTTGAAAAGTTTCTGCACATCAAAATAATTGCCAACAGAATAAAAAAAAAGCCCATGATTTAGGAAAAATGTTTAGCCAATTGTACCTCAGGGAAGGGTCTTCTATGTAAAAAAAATTAAAAAAATTTGGTCCGAAAAATTCAAAGATACAATAAAAATGTGCACCATAGAGGAATAAACACTGCTCAGACGGAGAAATACAAATGGAAAATAAATATTTGAAGAAAATAATATCATTGGTCACTTGAAAAATGCAAATTTAAACAACACTGAGATTCCATCTCAGCCCAGAAAAATTACTATCAGCAACAAGTCAACCATAGATATAGTACAAGGGAAAGAAATTGCTCACAAGGAATGAACAATTGGTATGAGGGGAAAAAAAGAAAATAAAAATCATGTACGTATACACCCAGGATAGCTAAGATGTTTATATTCCTCATCTGTATTGGTTTTCTGAAGAGAAGAGTTAATTATTAAAATTTTCATTTTGGCAAATTTTACATGCTCATATCTGATAACATGAGCTACTACTTTGAATACAACAATATGCACCAAAACAACTATTAATGAATTGTTATCATCTTGTTCTGTTTTATTTGTTGAAATTCTGTATATATATATTTTTCTGTATGTTAGGAAAGTGCCTACAGGATGTTCAGGGCCTCACTGCTAGTTTTGGACTCCTAGTGATTCTCCTGTTTACATCATCCCAAGTGCTGGGATTATAGGTGCGTGCCACCATGCCCAGTCTCAATGGCCATCTCAGTGTATCGCTGGGGGAAGGGCTGGCAAGGCCGGCCTGGAGATTGAATCCCTGGACCCTGTTTCTGCTTGCAGGTGCTTTAATCCTCTGAGCTTTTTGGCCAGTCTTCTATCAGTTGTAATGTCTACTCTATAGGGTTTTTTAAATTCTCATTAAAATAATAAAAGAAGAGGGTCTGTCTGGAAAAAGTAACCTTTCTCCACTGTTGGTGGGAGGGTAGACTGTTACAACCACTATGGAAATCAGTATGTAAGTGTTCCCAAAAAATAGCATTGGAAGTGCCTTTCAACCCAGTTGTTTCCCCCAGGTACATTTCCAAATGCACTGAAAACATTGTACCATAGCAAAGTATGTGTAGCAATGTTTACAGCAGTGAAATTTGTCATAGCTAACTCTTGGAAACAAATGCCCATCAACTGAGAAATGGACAAAAATGCTGTGATACTTTTATACAATGGCGTATTACTCAGCTATAAAATAGATAAACTTGAGTCTTTTATAAACAAATGGATGCAACTAGAGAACGTAATCAAAATATAAATAAATCAGACCTGCATTTGTAAATAACACATTGTCTCCCTTGTATAAGAATATAAGAATAAATAGGATATGAAATGTACAATGGATACTTTGCAAGGGAAATTAACTGGTCAAAGGGAAGGAACAATGGGGATAAAAAAAAAGGAGGTAAGAAAGAAGTGAAAAAGAAATACAAATGTAAGTACACAGGATAGCTTGGATAATTGTGCTATTGATTTGTGCTGGTCTATTGAAAGGAAGAGTTAATGATAAAATTTTTTGACTAGTTTTACATGGATATGTCTAGTAATCTGAGCAAGAAATATGAACTTAGTATGCAATTTAAATCCGTTGTTGAATTCTTATCACTCTATTTAGTGAATTTCTGTATCATTTCTAATATTTTCTTGTGTACTAATTGTGTTCTCCTTAAAGAATTAGAAAAGAAATAAAATGAAGACAGAATTTATGAAACCTATGCAGTGCAATGTAGCTGCCAATAGACAAAAAGCAGCCTGAGACTACTCCATGAGAGCTGCAAGTTCAGCATTCTGCTTTCATTTTGTTGCTTTTTTATCCCCATAATTTTATTGATAAACAAATAGCAATGAGACAGGTTCAAATCAAGTTGGTAGGATAGTTTCAATAATTCACACATTGCATACATTCTTTCTAGTGGTTAATTGCTGCATTTTGTTGCTTTTGTTTGCTTGTTTATTTTTATTTTTTGTAACTGTGAATCAAACTCGGTGTCTTGCACTTGCCAGGCAGGGTCTGTGCCAGTCACCTACATTTCTAGCCCATGTTTGGCATTCTTAGATGTGCTGTCACACTTCATGTAAGGAGTTATCTTTCTTTATGCTAGTTTGCACTTTTTGACTAGGTTATCAGTGGTGATGTTAGGTAAAAAGTATTCATAGAATCTAAAGATTAATTTGATGAATGTCAGTAAAGCTTCTTTAGAAACTACTGAAAATATAATAAAATTAATCACCATGAACCTTTGACAACACAAGCCCTTGTTTGATACCACTGGAAAAGATGTCTTAAAACTCAGGAAATTTTCATCAATACAGAATTAAGTAAATGATAATCAGAAACATGTCCAAAAAATACTTCAGAGCCACAAATTTAGCCTTCAATTTACTTCTCATTTACATTGACCAATAAATATTTTTGCATGAATTAGCTTGAGAATTTTTCATAACACATAAATAAAATTTATATAAATCTGTAATAACCAAGTTTAACCATCCATGCACTTGATGGTCATAAGGACAGCTGACGTTAGATGTGTTTGATGAAGCAATGGCCTACCTTCATGGACAATGGGAAATGAATAAGATATAAGTCTACATAGACTAACTGAAATTTCTTCAGTGAACTTTCCAAGCAAGGACCAACTCTGGTCCTTTAGTGTACCTTGATGGAAGGTACACTAAAGCTGAGAAGGTTAAAGAATGGAAGTTTTTATAGACTTATATATCAACTAAATTTATGCACATAACATTCAAACTCTTTCCTATTAGACACTGATGACCATAGGAAACAAACAATCATTTTATATCCTGAAATTCTGTTAATCATATTTGTTCATATAAACTCTGTTATATGCTTGATTTTGATTAGGTAATCTGGTAAAAATGAAAGAAAAATATTCCATATAAAAATTTTATCAAGTGGTAATTATGATCATTATGTGAGTTACATTACATGAGAAGCAGTTGAATAGGCATACTATTCTCATCTACTCTACTTAATGCAAAAAATTAGTGCCCTTTCTATGTAACTGAAGGTAATATATTATAATAATTCTATCTGATTACACACTTCACGGTAAATCACATTGCTTTGACTTGAGACTCAGGAAAACAAAACAACATTACATTGGACACAGCATTACAAGGGACATAATCAAGGGGCCATCATCTATCTCTTTTGTTGATACGGAAAGTCATATAGTAATATGTGTAAATAAAAATGGACCAATATGCAGAATTCATCAATAACTACTGATTTACTCATAGAAATGTCATTTCAATATATCACTTCAGTCATTTGCACATCTTCACATTATATGCACAACACCTTTGAAGCGTAGAATATGTCTTCCCTCTTCACAGTACCATCTATAACCTTGCTTCAAATGCCCAATCCTACCTCCTCCTCATTTTGGTAGAAATAAGCAGAATCAATATGACGGAACCCAGCTTCTATGGCTAATTTGGTGGCCTCCTTAGCCATACTCTTTGGAACCTAGAGGGGCATCCAAAGGTGATTTTTAGAGTTCCATGAGAGTAATATTTCTTGAATAATCAGAATCCTACAAAAATTCCTTTTACTCATGTTTAGGGTTATTTCTATATTTCTGACGATGAAGATATATTAGACTGTCTTTGTATTTACTGTTTCATAATAATTATAGAGAACATCATGTACTCCTTCAGTCCCCAACCATCACTGGTATAATAAGTGTCTAGGAACCCTTCTTGCTCTGTGTTTTACAGGAAATGATCACAGGACTCAGTATGTAGTTATAGCAATGGTTAATATTCATGTAGTAATGTTATAGCATAAATTAACACAGCATAAGGTACAACATTAAAATATAGATGAAATATGGCTCAAATTTATTGTAGTCCTTCCTATTAAAGTAAAAAAAAAAAAGATGGCACTAAATTTCTCCACCACTGAAAATAGAAGATACATGGGAAAATTGCCTATAGGCAAAGAAGTTTGGAGATGTAGTTTTTAGTTCTTTCATTCAGTGCTAATTGTATAGATCCCTCTGTTTACATTCTCTAATATTGTATATGAGGTTGCCTGCTAGCATTTTTTTTATTTCCACATTGTTTAATGACCATGTTGGTGACTAATAGATACAAGCTATTGCCCATGACAGTCATACCTGGGTGCTGCACTCAACTGCTTTGAAACTCACTCAACATGGTACTTGGCCCATTTTGACACAAAAATTTGATCCCAGTTCTCATCCTTTGGTACTCAACATATAAGGCTAGAACTTGCCCATGTTGACGGGTTGGTTGCTACCTCTTTCAGCCAAAAAATAATCTATTGGGTCCTCATCATTTTTCGTCTCCCTAAACAAATTAATAACAAGTACCAAGGTATCGCT
>NW_004525019.1:370974-371726 GCF_000260255.1 Octodon degus
ATATAAAGCAAATCTTAATGGACATGAAAAATCTAATATCCAATACCACAATTTTAACAGGAGACCTTAACACACCCTTATCTCCAAATGATAGGACAACCAGACAAAAACTTAGCAAAGAAATAACACAACTGAATCAGAGTATGAAACAAATGGACTTGGTGGACATATACAGAGTGTTCAAACCAAACAAAACTGAATACACATTTTTCTCAGCTGAACATGGGTCATTTTCTATATTAGACCACATATTAGTCCGTGGGTCATGCTTAAGTATATACAAAAAACCAGAAATTATCCTATTCACATTATCTGACTACAGTGTAATGAAACTGGAAATAAATGACAAAAGAAATAAAAATAACTTTTCAACACATGGAAATTAAATGACAACCTACTCAGTAACCAATGGGTCACAGATGAAATTAAAAAAGAAATTCAACAATATCTACAATTCAATGAAAATTCAAGCAGAACTTATCGGAATTTATGGGATACGATGAAAGCAGTTCTCAGAGGAAAATTCATAGCTGTGAAATCACACATTAGGAAAACCGAATGGAAACAAACACCCTAATGCTGCACCTTCAACAACTAGAAAAGGAAGAGCAAATGAAACCCAGATCCCAAAGACAGGGGGAAATCATAAAGATTACAGCAGAAATTAATTCAATTGAGACAAAGAATACAATTCAAAGAATTAAAAAAGTAAAAAGCTGGTTCTTTGAAAGATTAAATAAAATTGATAAGCC
>NW_004525019.1:382115-397871 GCF_000260255.1 Octodon degus
TGGCTTAGGTCTGGCTGCTGTGCTCAGCTCCTTCCTGCTGCGGACCAGGGCTAGGTCTGGGGGTTCCCAGAAGTCGCTAGAAATTCCTACTGAGCGGGAGGGATGGGGGAGGTACGGTGGAGGGTTGGGGGGCCGCCGGAGGGGTGGGAGAGGGTCCGGCCCACTCTGCCTCCTTGGCTGGGCCTGGTCCAGCCAGCGCAGGGTAGCAGGAAGCTCTCCACACACTCACTGGACCTGGACTAGGACTGGGTCTAGGAGTTCCCGGAAGTCGGCAGAATTTCCTACTCGGCAGGAGGGGTGGCGAGGTATGGCAGAATGGTGTGGGGCGGCCCAAGGGGGTGGGAGAGGGTCCGGCCCACGCTGTGCCTGGGCTGGGACTGGTCCCGCCGGCGCAGGGTATCATGAAACTCTCTGCACACTCACCAGACCTGGGCTAGGACTGGGTCTGGGGACTCCGGGAACTAGGCAGAAAATCCTACTCGGCAGGCGGGGTGGGGGAGGCACTGAGGAGTGGTGGGGGGAGGCCCGAGGGGCTGGGAGAGGGTCCGGCCCACGCTGCCTGGGCTGGGATTGGTCCTGCCGGTGCAGGGTAGCAGGAAACTCTCCGCACACTCACGGGACCTGGGCTAGGACTGGGTCTGCTGCTAGCATTTTTCATGCCAAAGGAAATGTATAATTAAGTAAAATTTAAAATTATTGCTTATTTTATCAAATTTGGATAACAATTTGAAGACATATTTATTTTGTAGTAAAATTACACTGAATATATCATAAGTATACTTCATTTTTAAAAACAGAATAGACAATGAATCATTTTAGTTTAGTCTCAGCTTAATCTTTGTTGAAATTCTGTATAATGTCTTTCTTTTTTTTCTCTCTATCTTAGGGAAAGGCCCACAGGATATTCAGGGTCACACTACTAGTTTTGGACTCATAGTGATTCTCCTGTCTACATCCTCCTAAGTGCTGGGATTACAGGCACATGCCACAACACCCAATCTCAATGGTCATCTGAGCATGCCCCAGGGGAAAGGGCTGGCACGCCTGGCCCGGGATCAAACACCTGGCCCTTGTGCCTCCTTGCAGATGTTTTAATACTCTGAGCTTTTTGGCCAGCCCTGTATCAGTTGTAATGTCTAATCTATTATTTTTTATTCTCATCAAAATAATAAAAGAATAGTGACTGTGGGGAAAAAGTATTCATAAAACTGAAATGATTCATTGACTATTGTGTCGAACAGTCAGATTTTTGTAGGTTTCAGACCACTCACTGATTAATTACAGCTGAAGTTTGAATATTTTCTATGGTTCTTACCTTTTCTTTACACCATATTTCTTTTTTTATGTATTTAGGACAGGGTAAACAGGATCTACAGGGTCTCATTACATAAATCGGACTCACAGTGATTCTCCTGCCCCACAAGCGCTGGGATTACATTCAGGCACCATCACATCCAGTCTTAATCACTGTCTCTGCATGCCCTGGGGGCAGATCCAGCAAAGCATGCCAGGTATCAAACCCCAGTGACTGCACCCTGACTAAGCAGGTGCTTTAGTCTCCTGAGCTTTCTGGCCAGACCTATTACACCATATTTCTATACAAAGTAATGAAGTCCTGCACCAAATCTTCACAATTGCTTTTTTTACATTTTCTTATGTCTTTTCTTTTCTTTTATACATCCAATCATTTCCTTATGTGTTATAGGAGAGAAAAGTGAGAATTCATAGTTCAGGGAACCAGTTACTTATCACACAATTCAGTAGACCAAGAATAATAATGAAACACAAGCTTCTTCCACCCTAGTAAACTGCATTTTTCTGAGTTTATATTAGAGGAACATCTGTACCATCAGTCTTTAATTACAGTGGACAATAACTAGGACTAGAACACTAATTTGCATATAATATTCTTAGGTTCCCAGAAGAAAATCTACTCAGGCTTTCACAGAAAGCAGACTGGTCAAGCAATGGTCATGACTCATGTACATGGCTGACACTGACAAAAGATCTACAAGCTGCTCTACATGGTTTCAGGGTAAAGCCTGAGGATATTTGACTGACCTTGTCAGACACAAAAGATACATTTTTAGTTTTATATGTTTTTCTTTACCTTGGTCTTAACCATCCAGAAGAAAAGTATAGCCATAAGATATAAAAAGTAATGCCATATTAATATGCTGAGCTATAAAATGCTCAAGTCAACAATTTCTGACAATTACCACTAATATTATGGATTATTGCAGTATGTTGGGTTATTTTGCTGAATTGAAGTACCTACAATATTTGAACTGGCATCAAGTATGAAAATGTCCTTTAAAGACTTCTCCAAAAACAGCTGCTCTAACCTCAATGGAATACCCATCTGACAAAAAACAAAACAAAAAAGGGGATATAAATAAAGGACCATTTTGTAGTGAAAAAATTGCATATGTATATATAAAATAGTTAGGACACATATACAGCTACTTTCTCTTAATTTAATGAGAAGAAAGGTTTATAGTCATATTATTTACACAAGATATCATATCTGCATCTTTTCCTCTGTATAACCACTGGGAAGACAACAATATGCAATGTATTAATTATTGTAACTGTCCTACTAACCTGTTTTGAAAAAGTTTCATTTCTATTTTATTTTCTCATGAAAATGAATAAAAAAGGTAAAAAATGTATTCATAGACTCTCTTTGTTATTTTTCAGTAAATTTTACAGAACTGCAAGTGCTGCTAGGGAAGAGAGCCTGAATGAAATATAGGACAAGAAAAGAGGCTTTTTTTTGCTCTTGCATTTTTGTTGTTTTCCGTCGCTATGAACTTTTGCCCTTTGCTAGGCAACACTCTACCTTGGAACCAGCTGAGTTTGAATTGTGATCTAAATAAATCTTTTCTGGCTTAATTTTGAGTATCATGTATTTTGTTTAAACAATGAGAGAAAGCTAAATTTGACACTCATGTACAAAAGCTACATTGTTATGCACAAGGCTACAAACACAGGAGAAAAACAGTCCTCTCTTTTTATACTTTTCCAGTTACATTTATCATAAGGTTTTTATGATATGTGTCTTTAAAAAGATAAAAATTGTTTGATTATGTAAATAAGAATAAAATAAATATCAATTTCTTAAGCAAAGACACAGAGAACATCTATTTTAGAATTGAGGAGTCTATATTTTAGCAAAACATATAGAATAGTAAAAAATGATATCTAAGTGTGGAACTTCAGATATAAACATAACAATCTTTAAAAGGCATGAGAGGAAAATTGAAATATGGGGAAAAAACAGTCCCCAAGAATGATTATATGATCAGATTTGATACAGAATAAAATCTACCCATCTTTCTCTTGTATCTGGAAGAGTTTTAGCCTGCAGAAACTGAGAATCATATGGGTTTCCTGTAGTCATAAAGTGACTTTAAAATCCAAGTCTGCACCCATTCATCCTAGAGCTATTTTTTTTGAGTCCCCAATGTAAAATCTTCTGTGGTTACCTCTTCTGGACCATGTGTGCCAAATCCCAGTGTAGGCATGAAGTGACTATCATTTAGTTCCATACATTGACATTTGGACTGCATTGCCTCTCTCTGCTCTGCTTAAGCATATTCTGTTTTCTCTTCTGTCTTAACAGGACAGTGAATAACAATATGTCATTGCTAGTTAAATCATTAATCAGCCTGCTAATCAAAACAGACTACTTCACTTATTTTGAATAAAAGTAAAATAACTCACTACATATTGAAACAGAATTTATTAATTTTCTAAATTTTTTGCTTTAGAATCATTTGTATACTGTCTCACATTATTACAAGGGATTGACTGAGCAATTATTGGCCATTTTCCTTAGGAAACAAGAGATACTTGTTTTCTTGATTTTAAATTTGTTTTTGTCATCATGAAGCCCCCTTTCAGACTGATATTATTTAAAACAATGAACTAAATTACAAGATATATTCAAACACACACACATACACACTCACACACACACACACACACACACACACACACACAATCTAAATTGAAAAATGACTAGAATGTTTTTCAAATTTTTACCCTAATAATGAATTATAAAAACATGGAAATTTGGCCTTCATACAAAAATGAAATCATGAAAGGTCTGTAGAAGAAAAATACTGTTTATATCTCTTTTTGTTTGTAATCAAACTATTTAGTACAGTACTTAGGAAGGTATAATATTAATACGTGTAATAAGAAATATAGTTTGCCACTGAGTGCAACATATGTAACTAATGTCATAATTTTGTGTATCATTTCCCCATACACCACTGCAAACAATTCTCACAATTACTTTCACCTGTTTATGCATCTACACATATATATGTCTGTATATTTGAAAAAACTATTAATAAGTAAAAATGCTGAAAGATGCTCATTCTACATTATTTGTATAAAACAAATATTAACAAACTTTTCATTTATATAAATTGTATACAAATTGGAAAAACTTGATCCATTTGCACACTGATATTTGATGAAGCAATTAAGGTGGAACATAAATTTTTATTGATTAAATATTTTAAATTGCAAGATTTTTAACATGTTAAGTAAAAAGGGAGAGGATAAAGGCCAGCCAAATAGCTCAGCAGATTAAAGTACCTGCTTAGGCAGAAGCAGCAGTTGGAAGTTCGATCCCCTGGCCTGCCATGCTGGCCCCAGCCCCAGAGCACCCTGAAATGGCAATTGAGACTGGGCGTGGTGGCACACGCCTGTAATCCCAGCTCTTGGGAATTTGAACACAGGTGGATCACTACAAGTCCAATCTACGTAGTGAGACCCTGTAGATCCTGTAAACCCTTACTAAAATACAAAAAGGTAGATTATATAATTATTATTACTAATATATCATCTAAGGTCCATTCTAAAAACGTCAAAGTGTAAATATTTATTCTGAAAAAGGAAACAATAAGTGATTTTTCAACCTCTTATTTTTACTTTGAAGTCATCTAGAATTTATGTTATAACTTTTGTGATTCAAGAAACTGTTTCCTTATAAAAAAGGAAACACCACCCTTTAGGACTGAAATGGAATAGAATTTCCTGTATGGCAACAACACTAATACTATTAATTCTAAATCAAACTGGTTTTGTTCAGTGCTACAAATATCACTTATTTATTTTTTAAAATGCATCAATTATTTAATTAGATTCTTAGTAATAAATATGGAATACTAATTTATAAGAATAAATTCCACTTGTCAGAACAAAAGCAGAACTCAGGTATCTCCAGAGCTTTGATTTTTGCTAAAATTTGTGAGTCTACTGCTTTCTGATCCACCTTGTGCTGCTCTGAAATCTGGTATCTCTCTTTCTCGGTGTCAAGGATCTCACCCTACTGGTATCTCAGATTCTGAAGCTTCTTCTTTAAGTAAGCATCAGTGAGGTTTTTGGAATTCTCACTTTGCTAATATTAATTTTTGTACAAAAGGCAATGACAAATTCCTGTTATGTTCTACATAAAAGAATATGATAGGGCTGACCAAATAGTTGAGGGGCTTAAAGCACCTGCAAGCAGGCTCAGGGGCTAGGGGCTTAATCTCTGGTCCTTCTGTTTCAGGCCCACCCCCAGGGCACACTGAGATGGCAATTGAGACTGGGCATGGTGACACACACCTGTAATTCCAGCCCTTGTGAGGCTGTACAAATGTGGATCACTATGAGTCCAATCTAGTAGTGAGACCTTGAACACCCTGTGGACCCTTGCCTAAAATATAAAGAATAGTAATAATAATAAAAAAGAAAGCACATGTTTAAGGCTAAGAGACCCAGTCACAAATAGCAAGCCACTGGCCAACTGCTTCAAGAAGACCACACTCTTTCCTCTATGATACCTGATGAGGATGATCAAGGTGGTGCCACGAGTGATGCTGGCTCAATTTTCTCACATGTTTACTGAAGAAAGGTTTCTTGATGTGGCTCAAG
Source organism: Octodon degus (assembly GCF_000260255.1). Classification (NCBI taxonomy): domain Eukaryota; kingdom Metazoa; phylum Chordata; class Mammalia; order Rodentia; family Octodontidae; genus Octodon; species Octodon degus. Next base: position 388,050 of record NW_004525019.1, read on the forward strand.
AGCTTTCAGGGCACATCTTCAGTTTTGAAATACCTAGGCATTTTTTTCAAATTTTATCTACTCAGGTACCATCATTCTGGTCCACACCTACTGGTTTTGAGATTGTAGTAAGGATTTCTCCTTTTTCATCTCAACCTTTGTTTTAGTAGCTGTGTACTTTCTCTTATACAAAGCCTTTCTGGAATACTTAGCAGACTGGAGTATCTACCAATTCCTCTCATGAGGACAGGATTTCAGCTGCAATGGGGTTGCTGCTTCTTGGTCATTTTTTCCATTTATCTTACTTTTTTTTTAAACCAGTAACACTGGCAACAGCCTTCTTGACTTTGGGTTTCTGCTTTTTAGTGTCTGGCTTCTCAGTTTTTTCACCCACCATCTCCCAAGATGAGGAAGAGCACAAATCTCATTTATTGTCCTCCACGCTTATTTGTTATTTGTTCACCCATTAACTCCACTAATTAATATCTCCGCATTAAAATTTTTCTCTTTCTTTAGCAGGGAAAAGAGAAAAACAATAATTTTACAAGAGGCAATTTCGTACCATGAGATAGTCTTCAATAGGTGATTCAAAGCAAAATAGTATAGTAATTACTGCTGTTTCACAGTGAGATAAATCTTACATTTATTGACCCTTAATAAAAATTCCAACAGCCTGAAAACTACTGAATCACTCCCCATAGGAATACTCATAAGGGATCATAGCGGCTGACCAAATCATTGAGCAATATTAAAAAGTAAATGATACAGAAGAAGCAGTGATCTCAAAAGGGCTTTCATTTTCTTCATGCATTTCCATACTTCACTTGAGGCCTTATTTGTTCTTCAAATAGGACTCTTTTCTTATCTCAACAGTAAGTGTATTTTACATAAAATTGAAGGGTTTGTTAACTTCACTTATTGGGTGAATTAATACTTCGTAAATGTTGCTTCAAATATCCCTCCAAAAATTTCCTTCTAGCGTAAGACTGCCTCTCTTTCTTATACACCATATAACTGCTTCCTAAACTTACTTCCATTTCTCAAAACAATGCCATTTTAACACACTCAGCCACCTTATATGTGACAAAGTGGCCAAACATGCTTACAGGTAGAAAGATAGTCTCTTTAACAAATGGAGCTGGAAAAAGTGGTTCTCTACATGCCAAAAACTAAAACTTGACACATGTCTTTCTCCATGCACTAAACTAAAGTCAACATGGATTAAAGATCTAAACACTAAAACAGAAACACTAAATCTCCTGGAAGAGAAAGTAAGAGGAACTCTTGAAGAAATAGAGATAGGCAAAGTTTTCATGAATAAATATCAAATACCATGGGTAATACTTGACAAAATTAAGAACTGGAACCTCCTCTAACTGAGAAGCTTTTTCAAAAAAAAAAAAAAAAAAAAAAAAAAAGAAATTGCCAACAAAGTGAAAAGACAATCCACAAATTTGGAAAAAATGTTGAATAATAAGCACTCAGAAAATCATCTCCACTCTGGAATTTATAAGGAACTGAAAAAAAATTAGGGCCCAAAATTCAAGACCCAATCCAGAAATGAGCATCTGAGATTAACACACACTTCTCAGAGGATGAAATTAAAGAAGCAAATAAATATAAGAAAAATGCTCCACCTCACTAGCCATCCACTAAATGCAAATTAAAACAATACTGAGATACCATCTCACCCCAGGAAAAATAACTATCATGAAGAAATCAACGAACAACAAATGTTGGAGAAGGTATGGGGAAAAAGTAAGCCTTCTCCATTGCTGGTGGGAATGTATACAGGGGCAACCACTTTGGAAATCAGTGTGGAAACTCCTTTAAAATCTAGGACTGGAAATCCCATTCAAACCAGCTATCTCCCTACAGGAAATTTTCCCAGAGGAACTGAAAATATCATATTATAGTGATATATGTGTACCTATGTACAAGAAGTACAGTGTGTGATAGTCAAATATTGGAAACAACCAAGATGCCCATCACCTGAGGAATGGGTGAAAAAAAAGTAGTGTTTTTATACAATGGGTCTTTAATCAGATATAAAGAATGGTAAACTCAAAGCCTTTATATCTAAGTGGATTCCACTTCAACTTATACTCATAAGTGAAATAAACCAGACACACATGTGGAAATGTCGTATAGTCTCCCTAGCATAAGAACTCAAAATGACAAATAAAAATAGAAAGTTATAACACAATTAAAAGGAAAGTGAATACTTGATGATTAGGCAACGAAAACAGGGCAAGGAGAAAAGCTAGAAAATATGACGGGGAAAAGCCATACATTTATATGAACAAGATGGGTAATGCAATTATCCTAAGAATCTTCCGTATGCTTTAGAAACTAGCAGTTAATTGGTAGGATTCTTACCCTGATTAACTATATATACTGATACCTGTGAACTAAGCAACTGCACTGAAGATAGCAATGTGTAATGGCAGGGTCTTGCTTGGAATGCCTGCCATTCCGTTCTTATAAATATATACTGATTGTCATGACATACTAATTGCTGCCAAACAGTTCCTCAAGTAAATGGATTTTTTAAAAAAATGCTAATAAAGGAAAACAATAGGCAAGAAAATAAATGTAGTAGGACTGTCCTGGTACAATGCTGTATATGGTTATATTTTAAATTTCAGTGTAAAATTGTGTAACTGTTTTTTCTTATTTTTTATTTTTTAATTTTTTCTTCATATTATGTAGGGACTTAAAGTTTAACATATCAATACTTGATGGAAAATACCTGTTCTGTGTTATGTGTAAGATGTTTGATATTCAGACAGATAGTGAGGTTAAGCTCAACAGCCTATGTTGTGGGGTAATAAAGTTAAGCTTTTTTTCTGGAGTGTTAACAGCCTGAGTTTGCAGACCAAGCATTAGAGAAAAAGAAGGGCTACAAGGACAGTCAAAATTTTTATCCTACACTTTCATGGTCAGTGAAGACCTGAGATATAGGAGAACTTGTACTGTAGCTCCATGTAATTCAGGTGTGTCACAAATTTTTTGATCAAGGAGTTTATGGGGCCACAGAGGAAAGTAATCAATGATGTACAGTGTGCCTAAGGAGAGTCACATGGATATAAACCATTCTCTCAGGCTTTCAATTAGAGCAAATTGGCCAAGCAATGGTCATGACTCATTCACATGGCTGACACTGACAAAAGATCTACAAAGTGAGGCACAGGGTTTCAGGATAAGTCCTGAGGGAATTTGACTAAGCTTATCAGATGCAAAAGTTACATTTCTTGTTAAATAGGCCTTGCTTTATCTTGATCTTAACCATTCAACAGAAAATAGAAAGTATAAAACGTAAAGATGTATTAATATGTTGAGCTGTAAAAGGCTCAAGTCTACAACTTCTGACATTCCCAGTCCTACAGAAAACCCACTACTATTATGGACTACTGAACTATATTGGAATATTTTACTAAATTCATGCACCTACCATATTTAAGACAGTGGAATACCCTTTTCTAACAAAACTAAACAAAAAGGGGATCAAATGAACAACCATTTTGTATCTGTATTTTCAAAATAGTCATGATAGATATACAGGGTCATCCCTTTAATTCTATTAATAGAGATATTTGTTATAACAATTTTGTGAACAGGATATCATGTCTGCATCTTGTACAATGTATAAAAACTAAGACAACCATATGCAGTGTATTAATTATTGAAACTATGCTAGTAATTAGTTTTGAAAATGTCTCATTGCTATTTGTTTTTCAATAAAATTATTGTTAAAAAATCAGTGCCCTTTTGACATTTGACTGATAGAGTTTTAATCCCCTGAATATTGTGCCCCAACCATACCATCTACTATGTTCATAATGCTGTTTTTGTTGTTCAGACAGATTACAGCCCAGAAAATTTACCAATGAGAACATAATGCTTCCTTTTGATAATTACTGCTGTCCGAATCCAATTATGAGTGTTTGTGTGTGTGTGTGTGTGTGAGTGTGTGTGTATGTGTAATCCTGAATATCACACCCAGAACCTTGTGAATGCAAAAAAATAACATTAACACTGAGTCATGTCCCCAGCCCTAAGTACATTTATTGAAGAAACATTTGAGCATTCTTTTGTTGTGTGAAAATTTGCAATTATTTGCAAACTGCTACATTCAAGGAATAAGTGTATAAAATTGAAGGCTATTATTATTTCCCTGCACATGTCTGTTCATATTTATGATTCAAACCATGCTCCTTTCTATCTTCTCTTTCTTCTTTTTACGCAATTGTTACAGGTTCTCACTATGCTCATCAGACTCCCATTTTCAGTCTCCGGAGTGCTGGAATTCCAGGCATGTACCATCATGCCCTGTCTTGGTTGATCCTCAGTGCCCCTGTGAGCAGGTACAGCACAGCGTGTGGTTAGGGGATCAAATCTTGGTCTTGTTATAGATTCTCAACACAGAAACCAAACCAAAATCTAATTATTAAACTTTATAAGCCTTTATTAACGGGCCTGGGACCGCTTGACCATACTCACGCAGGAGAGGACAAACAGCGAGAAAGCCTTAGAAGTACAGAGGTTTTAAATGTAAAAACTGCATCTTGCTTGGCAAACAAATTTGTCATTTAACATACAACAGTACCTTGAGGGACAGCGTGACCATTACTCAACATACATTTTTTTTTCCTGGGATCTTGGGCACAGCCTCATGGCTTTAATGTCCCCTTTAGTTTTCCCTTTGGTGGCATCTTAATCATAAAAGAATGCAGACCTAGCATTGTGTAATTCTTGTTTAAGGTACATCCATGTACAGTGGTCTTGATTACCATAGCAATGCTTTTTAGTTGGTTTTATATAGTTAGAAACATTTTGACCTTTACTTTGATTTATTTTGTAAGCCTATTCTGCTGACTCTGCCTATCAATGATTTATTGATGGTACACTGAGCCTCCTTGCAGTCTTACAAAAGAGCAGGGTCACAAAAAGTTAAGCAAAATAATTTTTACATTTAGTTTTACATTAACTCATTACATTAGTTTCACATTAACCCTTTACTGGTCTCAACTCATTATTAAATTTCTACTTCTTCCTTTTTCTTCTTCCCTTGCCCCTCTTTGCCCATTCATATAAGCCTCAGTGTTACTCAAGTCTATCTAGTTCAGTTACATTTTACACAAATGAGACTACTGTTGAATCATTGATAATACTACTAACAGTACCAGTCATAGAGAATCCTATTTCTATCACCTAATTTCATCAGTGAATCATGAAGTCAATAAATTTGCTAGTGGTTAGTGGTGAAGCGGTACATTGAGAGATAAAGTGAATAGGGTACTTTTGTGTACATACATTTCTATGGCTGGTATCTTACAGAGTAGAGATCTAGCTCTAATTTGGTCATTTTCTCAAAGCATACTAAAAGAGGCAGAATTGACCAAATTTCTTGTAATTTTTCTATCATGTTTCTAGTCTTCCACAAGATATATATCCTTATCACATGACAACATAAATTCTAACAGTGTGTGCTTGTTCTCTGTCTCTCTCTCTCTCTTTTTTTCTGGTTTTAGGGCAAGGTTTACAGGGTCTAAAGGCTCTCACTACATCGATCGGACTCATAGTGATCCTCCTGTTTGCAGCCTCCCAAGTGCTGAGATTAAATGCGCATGCCACCACGCCCAGTCTCAATCACTATACCACTGTGCCGCATGGGCAGGTCCTACACAGCATGCCAGGGATAGAAACCTAGTCGCTGCACTCTGCCTAGGCAGGTGCATTAGTCTGCTGAGCTATCAGGTCAGCCCTTCTGTGTTTGTTCTTTAATCTGTATAAAAATAAGAACAGGCAGAAAGATAAATAAGTCAAGGCTTGAGAAAACATTTAGACAGAGTAGAAGTAGCCATGAGAAAAGGAACAGTTAAGGATCTAGATGTTAGATTGTATAGCAGTAATTCAGCGACTCATTCTATGTATCTTTGAAAAACCATGACAATGTTTCATTTTGCAACAATTGATCCAAAATGATAACATTCAGTCTAAAACATCTGCTTCAAAATCCTAAATAAATAATAAGAGGCATGTTTACATCACAATCCTAATCACAACTTCTCTATATATCTCTTAGAGATGGTGATGGACACATGACTATACATCAAAATTATACTCTTAACTTTGAATCATACTCTATCTTGCCTACTTTCTGTGTAATTCCCTCTAACCTCTTGTCTCCCATGTAGCATAGAGATCCATTCTATCCTTTTAACATTAGTTTTTCCAACTTCATTTATTGGACAAATTTAGAAATTTCAGCAGTGTCATTAAGAAATGTCTACAATCAGAAATTTCCCAAGTACATTAAATGAATTTTGCATTCTGAGACCACCTGGAGAGTAAGTGAGACAAAAGACAAAAGGAAGAAGATCTTGTGTGGTCTTTGAAGTGAGATTCAGTGTAGTCCTTAGTCATAGGTCAGGATTCAAAGCTTCCCAGGCTCTTTGCCCCTAACACTCTCCCTCTTAGCTTCTGAGAAACTTTGCCCTAAACATTCCCTCCCTCAGTTTCCTAAGTAACTTACCCAGCCCCAATCCCTACCTTGCCCCACATTATACTCTGATCTCTGCTCATTTCCCCTTGTTGCATGTTGGTCTCCACTCACTTCCTTCTTGTGTAAACAAAATAAAAAAGAATGATAAATTATGTCCACTTAGATCTGGCTGTTCCAGCCCACCCTGAAACCTGTGATCTGGCTGTAATTTATCTGTTCCAGTCCACTATTACTTTCCCTGAAAGACCTGGTAAAGTCTCCTGCCCACCCCACCCCCTTTGCCTAGTGCTACCTTGGTCTGTAAGGCAGCCCCTGAATGCTTTTCCAATACACTTGCTTCACTCATTTCAGTGTGTCTGGTCTGGTACTGAGTGGGTTTGGCTGTACATCTTTGACCTTTCACTTAAGTTTTTAGTAGTGAATTCTAACAGGTAGTTAATTTTTTTTTTGTCTAAGACCCCATTTGGTCCATATTGTCTGATATATTCTAGAAATGTGCTTCCACCACACTGATGCCATTAAATATGAGGTTCTCCTCAGAGCTGAGACAAAGCAATCAGCAATGATCTTTATCCTACAAAAGAAAAAAATTCTTGTACACAGTTTAAGGGAGTATATTCTTTTCCATCATGGGAAAAGAATAGGGGTTTCCAACATTTCATTTTCATGAAGATTTTTCTCTCACTTCTTGGACAAAATATTCAATGCCAAAAATTAAAGAAGAAGAGGTTATTTAGCTCACAATTTGTGGATATTTTAGCCTACAATCAGCTGTTTCCAAAACATGGTGGCATGGCAGAGGTGCAACAGTTCATAGTGGCAGCTGACAGCAAAAGTAACAAGAACCAAGTGGGGAGGAACACAAAAATTCCCTTTCTGTAATTTTATTGTATGTAGGCTACTCACCTTAAGGGAGCTATACCACTCACACCAATAATTGTCACAGTAGATAATGAGTCCCTTGAAAAATCTAAATCTAGCCAAACCCATGCTACATGAGGTTTTGTGGGAACATGTGGAAACACAGATAGTGCTCCAGCCATGATCCCTCAAAACATTCACGCACATTACTTTATTCAAAAAGTATTTTGCCCATTTGTAAGACTTGCCAAAATCCTAACAGTTTCAGCATCAATGAAAAATTAACTCCCAAAAGTCCTCTGAGATGAAAGACAAACTCTTAGCTGTGAGCCCTTGTACAAATGAAAAGAAAGTTAAATACTTTTACCTTCGATAGCATAAGACAGAAATTTCATTCCAACCTATACAGATATGAAGTTACAAAGGATTGGCACCAAAGCAAGTCCAAAATTTATCAGGTTAAGTTTTAAGTCCTTTAGTTCCTCATATATCATCAAAGGCAATCTGTGGAAAATTGTGAGCTCTAACCTCTATGACACTTCTGGTGATTATATATCCCAGAACTTTTATCTTGGGCCTGTTATGTTTGCTCCTTTAACTTCTCTTCAGACAATTCACATGCTGAGCTTCTCCAAACTTCTGCAGTCAACGCTGTACCTTTGGCTTCATCCTCACAGTTTCACATATTGCCATCTCAGGAGCACACTGCCACCCAGACCTTATGTATTCTGCATGGAAACCTTTAAACCTCACAAATCTTGTATTCTGTATGCACCTAAAACCAGTGTCACTTGGATGATGCCATGGTCTGCTACCAGCAAAGCAGTAGCCAGGCTTTCCTTTCCCTTGGCTGTAGGAGTTGAATGCCTGAATCACTGAGCATGCTGAACCCGAATCTGAGGAATAAATTCTGAGTACAAATTCTCAAATATGCCACCATTCTTGTTCCTAGTTTAACTACTGTCATTTTGGAACCTGGTCAGGCTGCCTCCACAATTCTAGAGCATTCTTAATTCTTTTGGGAGGACACCAATAATATAAATGGGGCGTGGGGGGGGTTAAAATGGAATCTTTGGTCCTAGAATATGATGCTCTATGGTTCTCTTTTCAAAGTTTTCTTCTCAAAACTTTTTGTAGTTTTGATGCTACAAAGTATGGAGACTTACTGATGCTTGTGATACCTTCAAGCTGTATTTTGTGTTCTCTTTCTTCTTACCAATCATTATCTCCTTAGCTCTATCTTTGTAGTCAAGAGCTTTACTAGATCTTCTTTTTTGGCCAAACTCAGAACATTTTAAATCGTCTTGCTGGGCTCTTTGTTCTTGATTCACAATGTAATTTTGACCTAAAGCACACAAAAATAGTCATGCTACTGTCTTTTAATTTCTTCTACAAGATTAGTTAGCGAGGTCACTTTTCTTTCTGCTCACACTTTCAGTTTTCCAAAGGGAAAAGCTACCATTTGATTTTCATGGTACATAGTTATTCACCATTGGTAGCTGCTATCATCTTTTTTATTTTTAAACAGAATAAAAAATAATTAAAAAGCTATTAAAATTGATACGAAATTTTACTAAGCAAAATTATTGGTGTTCAACGATCATTATTTTGCATATTGTTGTCTTCATATAAGTTGTTCAGGTTACCAGATATAAGCTTGTAAATTTGGTCAAAAGATTATTAAAAAATCAATAGCAGAAAAAATAATTGACATTATCTGCTACTTCTAATATACCAGCACAAATCAGGAATACAATTATCTATTGTACTTCCGCCCCCAGGACGTGCTGAGTCAGCGATTGAGACTGGGTGTTGTAGCATGTGCCTGTAATCCCAGCATGTGGGAGATGGCAATACAGAAGGATCACTACATATCCAATCTGCACAGTGAGATCCTCTACACCCTGTACACCCTGTCCTAAAATACAAAACAATAAAAATAAAAAAATAAAATTATTCAGTCTAACTTGTGTATATACACACATATTTCATCTTTCCTTTTTTATCTCTTTGGTCATGTATTCACTGGCAAAATAACATATCACAATACCCAAATATTATGTTGGTTTTCATCTTTTCCTATTCTTACACATATCTCAAAGTTTGTCATAGAATTTTATACTAAATCATTATTGATATATTTATTGTTTGGCTGATATATTTTATTTATTTATTTATTTATTTATTTATTTTACTTTTTTTTAAATTTCTGGACAGGATCTACAATGTCACTACATTGATCAGACTCGTAGTGATTCTCCTGTTTTCAGGTTCCCAAGCTCCAGGATTACAGGCAAGGGCCACCTTGCCCAGTCTCAATTGCTACCTCAGTGCTTCAAGGGGCGGGGCCAGCAAGGCACACCAGACATCAAACTCTGGTTGCTGTGCTCTTCCAAATCAGGTGCTTTAGTCTGCTGAGCTGTCTATCCAACTTTTGTCTAATTTATTTTTTTATTATTTTTTTATTTTATTTA
>NW_004525019.1:399532-402899 GCF_000260255.1 Octodon degus
CTGATTTCTTCTATACCTTTCTGCAGTTGATTCTTTACTGTCAACGCTATTATTTCCGAGATATCAGGTATGTGATTTCCAGTTTCCTCAGTGCTAGTGTCTTCTGCATTTGTACTGGGTGTACTCGGGGCCTGAGACTGCCTTTTTTTCCTTCTCTTTGTCATTTTATATGCCACTGTCTTCTGACCTTTGGTGTAGGGCTTAGATAGAGTTATTACCTTAGCACCAGGTCTGGATCTATGAAGTTCAGATTCCTCCAGGTGGGTGTTGTTTGGATCTGGATGCTGTGCTCCATTTCTTTCTGCTGCAGGTGTTAAAGTCGAACCCTTTGTGTCACTCTGGCAAGATGTTCTGCTCCTGAATCAGCTGGGTGGGTCTTGCCTCTAGCCTCTCTGCAGGTAGTTCTTCTCAAAGGTTCCGTGCTGGGCCTGCACTCTGGGTCGAATGAGGATCCGTTTGCCTGGGTTGTCTCACTCACTCACCAGGCCTGCGCTCTGGGTCTATTCAGGATCTGGCGGCCCCGGTCATCTCCTATCTAATTTATTTTGAAAAGTACTATATACTCAGAATTATTTTCTTTTGCTTGTGTTCTCAGGTTATGCTTTGTTGATGCCTACAACAGTGCTTTCAAATTTTCTACTTATTTTCTCTTCTAGCATATTTATTGTTTCTGTTTTAATATTTAAGTCTTTGTTCCATTTCAATTTCAATATAGAATGTGATTAGATATGCATCTAATTTTGGTCTTTGGCATGTGGAAAGCCAATTTTCACATTACTATTTATTAAAGAGGCTATCTTTCTTCAAGCGAAGGTTCTTGTTCTGTTTGTGACAGATAAAAGGGCTGGGTATGTAAAGAATTTTTTTTGTAGCTTGTAATCTTTTATATTGACCCTCTTGTCTGTATTTATTTATTTTTCCAGTACCATTTAGTTTTCATCATATTAACTTTGTAGTACAATTTCAACGCAGGGATTATAGTGTCCTTGCCTTGTTTTTCAGAATTGTCTTTGCTATTATAGATCTGTTCTGGTTTCAAATAAATTTTATGGTTTGTTTGCCTAATTCTCTAACATATGATACTGATATTTTGATGGAACTGCAATTACATCTGTACAAGATTTGGAAATATATCCATTTTCACTATTTAGTCTTCCTGCCCACGAACAATGAATGAGTTGTATTATCTTTCCATTTTCTGATATCCTTTTCAATATCCTTTTTCATAGTATTGTTTTTTTAATGTATAGATATTTTACTTTTGTCATTACACTACAATCATAAAATATGCATTGGATAATTTCACTTCCTCTGCATTTACTTAGATATGTTCTATGGGCTAATATATGGTATATGGGAAGACTCTGTGGTTTGGTGTTGTGTGGTGGAACACTGTTTCGATAACTACTAAGCCCAGTTGTTCACAGGTTTGGTTCAGTTCTAATATTAGTTGATATTTTAGTTTAATGACTTCTGTCATTAGATTGATTCCTAAGTATTTCATTTTTTGGTTGCTTTTGTGAAAGTTTTTTTTTTCTTTAATTTCTCTTTCAATGAGATTTCCTTTTTCTTTCTTTCTTTCTTTTTTTTTTTTTTTTTGGTATATTTTATTTTAGTAAGTTTCTACCGGGTCTACGTAGATCAGACTCACGGTGATCTGCTTGTGTTCAGCATTCCAAGAGCTGATATTACAAGCATGAGTCACCAAATCCAGTCTCAACTGCAGTCTCAGCTCAGTCCAGTGGTGGGAGCAGCATAGCATGAGAGGGATTAAAACCTGGCCACTGTGTCTGTCTAAGCAGGCTCTTTAATCCAATGAGTGTGTTATTTTTGTACAGGAATACTGATTTTTTGAGTGTGAATTTTGTATCTTGCTTCGTATCCTATTTTGTTACTAACTTCTAATATCTTTTGTTGCTGGTTTTGTGGTCTTCTCTGTAAATTATCATGTCATTTGTGAATAATGATAATTTTTCTTCCTTTCCTATCCTTCAGAATGTTACTTATTTCTCTTGCCTAATTGCTTTGGCTAGTATTTCCAGAACTCTATTGTATAGGAGTGCTGATAGTCTTATTCCTGATTTTAGAGTCAAAGCTTTCAACTTTTAACCATTTATTATGTTGTTGTGCTTTGCTTTGCCAAAGATATCTTTTATCTGATCAATTTAAAGACAATATATTTCAACTTTCTCTAGGGATTTTTAAATTATGAATGGTTTTATACTCTATATAATTATTTTTTGGCATTTATAGAGATGGTCAAGACGTTTTTGTCCTTAATTCTATTGATATGTGTAGTAAATTAATATATTTTCATATGCTGAAACATCCTTGTATCTCTAGGATGAATCCTCCTTGGTTGTGGTATATTATCCTTTTAATTATGTGCATTTATATTTATTAGACAGTTTAGTCCATAATTCATTTTTTGAGGGGGTCCCTCTCAGGTTTTGCTATTAGGCTTGTACTTTCCTATCAGAATAATTTTGGAAGTATTGTTTCTTTTTCAGTATCACCAAATATTTTGAGGAGTAATGGCATTATATCTTCTCTACAATCTTGTACAATCCAGCAGTTAATTCATTATGACATTGGCCGTTTTTTTCTTTTCTTGGTAAGCTCTTAACTACATTTCTTACTTCACTGACTGATATTGGGTTATATAGAATTTTTATATCGTAAAGATACTACTTTGGAAATTTATACATAGCTAGGAATCTGTCTATTTCTTTTATGCTTTTCATTTTAAGGAAAGATTCTTTAAGTAGACCTAATTTATTTAATTTTAACTGAATCATACTTGTTGTTAAGGATAGTGTTATTTAATTTCTACACATTTATGCATTTTTGAGTTTCCAATTATCACTGATTGCCAATTTCATTACACTATACTCATATAATATGTATGGGATAGTTTTAGTTTCTCTGTATTTACTTAGGCATACTCTGTGGTCTATGGGAATACTGTGTGGTCCCATGTTGTGTGGTGGAATACTTTTTGGATAACTACTAAGTCCAGTTCCTCACAGGTTTGGTTCAGTTCTAATATTAGGGTTTTTTTTTTGTTTGTTTGTTTGATTGATATACCTGTTTATGATGGGGGTAAATAAAGTTCCATATTACAACCACATTAGTGATTATTTGATTTCTCATGATAATAATCATTAGTATTTTTATATCATTGTGTGCACCTGAATTTGATGCGTATAAATGTACATTTGCTGTCTATTCTTGGAATTTTTTCTTAAGATGTATGTAATGGCTTTTTTGTCTGTTTTGATTAAACTTAGCTTGAAGTTCACATTATCTGCAAATAGAATAACTAACCCTGCTTTTTTTCCAGGTTCCTTTCACATGAAGTATTGTT
>NW_004525019.1:402999-406130 GCF_000260255.1 Octodon degus
TTGGTGAAGTGAGCTCATTTTCATTGGTTGTCTCAGTTATTCTTCTTTTATTACTGGTACAAATATCTGACAGCAAAAATGAAGGAAAGAAAGGCATATTTAGCTCATAGTTAGTGGAGGTTTCAGTCCATACTTAGCTGGCTCCAATGCAGAATGGTACATGGCACAGAGCTGCAGTTCATGGTGGTGGTAAAGAGTGAGAGCATGGTGGAGCAGTAGCAGCAACAATGGCAACAGAAAGGAAGTCTCTCTCCTCCTTATCTGCCCCAGGGTAAGTGGAGCACTCACACCCATAATCCCAGCAGTACTAAAACCCATATTCTCAGCCTTGATAATTAATTAATCTCAAATTCTAGAAGTCCCTGCCCCATGAGTGCATGAGCCTTTCAAGGGACAACTAGACAAAAATCATAATAGTGGTTAAAACTGATCATATTGGCTTATCCTTGTCATTTCATTTTCTTGCCCTTGCGTTCCTGTAGAGCCCCTCTGTTCAACTGCCTATACTGAATACTGGGTACTTTATGCCTGCTTATTGTAACTGTGCTCTTTGTTATCTCTTTCTAAAATATTCTTCAGAGCATTTTGTAGAGTGATTTAATTGGCCAAAAAGTTCTGTAGTTGATTTTGGTCTTGGAAGTATCTTATTTCTCACTCTCAATATTTTTCATACAATTGAATCTATACATCCCACTGATGCATTTCTCCATATCACTCCTGCCAAACCTATGAGAAGTTCATAAATTTATAGATGCAGTGCTATACATTGTATTCTCACTGATGAAAAGTGTGACCTGACATTCCTGGTTTCCTCTTTGGGTTTGTTTTTCCAATCACTCATTTCCTACATGTCACAGAAATTCATAATTTGTATAAAGCAATTCTGCATTCACATTTTAGAGAATTTTTTCCTACTTCCTGGTCAGTAACCTGTGCAATTATTTTAGGAATATCATAATCATATATTCATATTTAGTCAAATTACTGTGCTCATTTTGGTTTAGAGTAGTAAGTCTTTCTAAAGAAAGTGGTTAAAATTTTAGATATGAATATTTACAAAATGCTTTGTATATGGAGTTACAAGTGTTGTATTTTTGGAGACAGTCTTTCTGTAATTTCGTATATCTGTTACATGCATTTATACATATAATTTTCCATATCCTTATGGCATTGCAAGCATCTGATGCTATGTTCATTGGCATTTTGTGTTTTAGTGCTCTAGTGCTCTCCTTTTTCTGTTAATTTTATTGAGAAAGAAGTAGTAATGAGACAGTTTTGAAACAGGACAGTAGGACAGCTGCAATAATTATTATATTGCATGTTCTTGTCTTTGTAGTAGTTATTCATAGTACAAGATGAAGACATTATATCTTGTCTAAACACTATTAGTTCAAAACTTTCTTCTAATTGAACTAAGAGAAAGTAGCTGTATATCTATGCTAATATATATATATATATATATATATATATATATATATAGTCTTTCATTTATATCTTGCTTTTTTGTTTACTTTTGTCAGAGGTAGGTATTCTCTTGTCATTCTAGGTGCAAGAATTCAGCAAATAACCTAATCTAGTCCAGTAGTTTATAATAGTAGTGGGTTAACCATATGACTGGCAATTTCAAAAGTATTTTTTTTTCTTGTCAGAAGTTGACTTGAGTCTTTCAAATCTCAGCATAGTAATACAGCTTTACTTTTTATACTTCATTTTTATAATATTCTGCTGGATGGTTAAGATCAAGATAAATCAAGACCTATATAACAAAATGTAACTTTTGTATCTGCCAAGGTCAATCAAATCCTTTCAGCACTTACTCTGAAACTCTGTACAACAACTTGTAGATCTTTTCTCAGTGTCAGCCCTATGGATGAGTAATAGCCATTGGTTGACCAACTTGCTTTCTGTGAAAGCCTGAGAGAATGTTTTCTCTCTAGGTGACTCTCCTTAGGCACACTCTACTTGGTAAATCACTTTTCACTGTGACCCCATAATTTCCTCGATGATAATATTTGGGACGCCACTGTAACTCTCTCTTTTTTGGAAGGGCACTACTTACTCATTCTTCAATCATGAAGTATGATCATGACACAGGCAAAATGAACAGAATCAAGCCCAAATTATCATGGACAGATGAAGTTCTAAGTGTAACTATATGAATAAATTAATATCAATGAAGGTGTTTTCAAGATAAATTGGAGTGCCACAGAAACAAAGAAAATTTATATCCACAGATCCCAAACCTTGAACTGTTTCATGTCAAACTGTTCACTATTTGATAAGGTGAGAGAAGAAAGAAACATATCAGTTGCAATGTGGAGATAATAGGTGAGGAAGAGGAAAGTTTTTGAGATGTTTTCAAAATTTTCTCTTACATGACAGACACAAAATATCAATAAAGAGGGTCACAAAAGATACACAATCAGAGAGAGTACTTTTTCAAATAGGAATTAAAGCATGAGTTGTAGGGAGGTACAGGGAAAGAAAAAACATTTTAATATAAGTATAAGAAAAAATGGAAAACAACTTTTGCCTATGGGATGGGAAATAAGTTTGAAGAAATGGAGGGTTGTGTGGGGAGAGACTGAAAAAAAAAAAAAAAGATGTGTTATGTGTGTACAAACTCTGCATAATAAATGCAGTACACAATGGAATGCAGTTAAAGGATGGAAAATAATACTACATGCGCCAGTACTTCAGAAAAAAGCAGGGGTAGAAATCCTATTCTGGGTCTCAAATTCAAACCAAGAATAATCAAGCAAAATAAAGAAGGCCACTATATAATGCTTAGGGGAAAATACAAGAGAAAGAGGTGACACTGATAAATATGCATGCATCAAACACAGAAGAACCCAACTATATAAAGCAAATCTTAATGGACATGAAAAATCTAATATCCAATACCACAGTCATAACAGGAGACCTTAATACCCCCTTATCCCCAAAAGATAGGTCAACCAGACAAAGAATAAGCAAATAACATAAATGAACCACACATGGAAACAAATGGACATGGTGAACATATACAGAATGTTCCACCCAAACAAAGATGACTACACATTTTTCTCAGCTGCACATGGGTCATTTTCTAAAATAGACCACATACTGGTCCATAGGTCATGCTTAAGTAT